>NW_015505962.1:134468-134931 GCF_001515645.1 Sinocyclocheilus grahami
GAAGACCACTCCAATCCGAGCTCCTCGACGGCTTTTGATAGGACATGGATGAGCTCGGTGTCCATACCAACCCTGGCGTCGATTGGCTCCGGGGCTCTTCAGGCGAAGACCACTCCAATCCGAGCTCCTCGACGGCTTTTGATAGGACATGGATGAGCTCGGTGTCCATACCAACCCTGGCGTCGATTGGCTCCGCGGCCAGCCATGGAGCCCGACCAATCATCAGCATCACGGGGGACACCACTCTTTGTGGAGAGAGTGAGGTACATAGGCCTTGAGCCGACATAAGCTCACTCATATCCGAACGCTGTGATCCTCTACCCCTCTGTTTTTTCCTGGGCGGCGAGCTGCAAAGCGGTGAGCAGAGAGCAGAAAAATTAATGATACCAATATAATATTATGAATTTTGTCTATTTTTATCTGGAAAAATAGATAAAAGACAAAAGAAACTGAATTTGTTGTG
>NW_015505962.1:137659-143413 GCF_001515645.1 Sinocyclocheilus grahami
AAAAAAAAAAAACTTTTCTCTTACCGGAAAATTGGAAGCAGCCAATTACTATCCTGTCCACTGCTCAGTGTTGTTCTTTTCTTTTCCTTTCATCCCTCCGTTCTCTAGCTGTGCTACCTGTGTGCTTACTAATTTTCCCCGCAGAGACTACAAGTTAGGAGCACGCCCACCAGAGAATCACAGTAACCGAGAACTACACTCACCTGTCCCTTACACACTCACTGTCAAACCACAAGTGACATTGCACACTTACACCTCTGTTTTGCCTTGTTTGTTTTGTTTGGTTTGTTTCCTCTTCTTCAAGGTCTGTGTCAGTCTAGGTTCTAAGATCTCCCTCATCACGCCAAAACATGTCTCGCACGACAGACCCTGTTGGCCACTGGGAAGACCTCGAAACCTGGCTAAGTGTTACAACATACAGCCTCCTACCTAAGGCTGCTGAAACACTGAGGCATCAGACACAAGACCAGCTGGATGACGACATAGCAAACCTCATGAAACAAGACCCAAGTCAGAGCTACAGTCACAAAGAATTAGCAAAGATCACCGGCTCCTTAAGCCACACACTCATCGCCACCCTCAAGCTGAGCGACAGGCACGCCGCCCATCTCCAGCAGGAGCTAACACGCGCACAACGACGCGTCGAGCAGCTAGAACTGGAGGCTCAGGAACGACAGGAAGGGCATGAGGAAGTGGAACAAGGCGCCGAGGAGGAGATCACTAGGCTAAAAGAAACCCTAGCAACCGCTATCCAAGAAATGGAACGAGGCAAGGCTGACCACGCTGATCTCTCCAGCAAGCTGCAATATGCCGAACAGCTCCTGGAAAAGGCAAAGGCCGACTTCAGAGACAAGAACGGCCGAATCAAAGCCCTTGAAACTCACCTGGATGAGTCCAGAAACGAGATCAGTCGCCTAACACTACAGCTGGACTACATCAAAGAGAAGTCCGACAGCATCAGAGAGGAACTCAGACATGCCTACGAGCTGCGCCCTGAGCCTACAAGGACCCGACGAGCACCAGTCTCACCCCTGCCCAGCAGGACCGGGTCACCTGTTCCTCTACTGACACGTGAGCAAAAGGGGGAGGGGGCAGTGCTGAAACATTCACCGACTCCCTCTGAAGAACCTTACCTCACGACAAAGCTAAGAGAACTTGCTCCAGCCAGCCACAGAGCATCGCATGGCTTGGACCTCAAAGATCTCGACAAGCTTGCCAGAAACATTGGCAAATTCACCCCAAGTGTACCAGGTAGCCAGGATGTCCAAGCTTATCTGCAAGACATCGATTTCCACCTGGAAATGAGGCTCAATGTCACGGACAAAGATAGACTCTATTTGCTCCGAACAACAGCCAGCCCTGACGTACGCAGTTTCCTGGACAGGCAACCTGCTTACACAAAGGCTGACTACCACCTCCTCCGAGAGGCCCTCATTAAAGAATTCGCCGACCCTGAGTCAGAACAAGGACTGGTGGCTGCCCTGGAGACGAGACAAGGACGTCAGGAATCTCCTCAAGCCTACTACAGCCGACTCAGACGAGCCTACTTCGGAACTCGCAACGAACCGAACATGGAAGAGGATCTAAACTTCAAAACTCTCTTCCTGAGAAACCTCCATCCCGGAGTAAGCCACCATCTGGGCGTTCTCGCATGTCCTCGGACAATGAAGGCTCAACAGTTGCGTGACTTGGCACAGAAAGCCTACGGCAAACAGAAAATGGCCTCAGAAAAGGGCGCCAAAACCCCAACAGTTCTTGACTTCAACACTCAAAGTCAAGGTCTGGCTCTAGAGGGCGCCCAACATCAAGACCATGCCAAGCCGCCACACAAAGAGTGGAACACACCCTCGTCCAACAGAGAACGAGACTCCCATGCTGGTACCCGACCTAAACCGAGGAACAACCACTGGGATGGACCGCGTGGACGACAACACTCACCTGGATGTCACTGGGAAAAACCTTGGGACCAATCCAGACCTCGTGAGACTCAATGGGACAGATCGTGGAATCAGCCCAACTCATTTGGAAACTCAAGAGGAAAAGGCTCATGGGAATCCAACGGAACCTCCAAGGGAAAACGACAGACACACCCTGGAGCCACCAGTCCAAGGAATCAACGAAGGAACTCGCAAAGATTCCAAGCTGACCAAGCTCAAACTGAATCCACACCAGAACAAAACACATCACCGTGTTTCGACTCACAAGAGCTAATGAAAATGATGATGAAAGAGTTCTTCCACCGAAAGGAGGAGGACCGGAAGTGGGAAAAGAAAGAGAAACCAGAGTCAGCCTGACTAGCAGTCGGAAGAGAAGGCAGCGACCAGCTGACCCAACCAGCCACAAAGAACAGCACTCCTTCACCTCACTCTCAGAGAACAGTAACCTCTATAACTTCAGACGGACAAGAAATCCTACCTGAACAACCCGCAAAACAGTCAGAAACTGACCCAACACCTGATGCGTCAGATCACAGCAGCGTCCGACAAACACCTGCTGACGAAACCACTCAAGTTCCTGAAAGTGCTGTCTTGGTCATCTGCCACTCCTCCGACGAACACCAGATCAGTCCTGACATCCTACCTGTCTCATCCCAAACTCCAGTCCCTCAACTACTGGGCGACCTCATTGAGAAAGGTATAGCACGAAAGTTTTACCTCTCCATCATCATCGAACGCCACATCAAAGTCGAAGCCCTTCTGGACACGGGAGCCGACATCACTCTAATGTCAACTGAACTCCTTGAAGAAGTCCAAGAAAGAACAAAGAGGTCTAATAGCACCCTCAAACTTCAAAGGTGCGAGCTGAACCTTCAAGCGTATTCCCACACGGGCCTACAACTAAACCACATGGCCCCAATTCACCTAACTGTGGGACCAATGGACCTTGTTCACCCAGTATACGTCTCACCACTCAACACGTATCCACTCCTCATTGGAAAAGACCTGCTTAATCGCTTTGAACCCTTAATTGACTTCAAGCAACTAAAGATATGGACGCAAGTCCGTGAGCCTCTACCCTGCCAGTCAGTAGACCCCAACGAGTCGCAGTGTCAAACCACAGACACCGCCGCCAACTCACTGACTGATGATGCAAGGTCAAAGCCAGGGCCAGGGCCAAGCTCAATTCCAAGCAGCAAGAACCTGGACCCTTTCCTCTGCTCATTGCAGGCGCCTGACTCAGACTCAGGCCTCCTTCGAATCATGACTGCCATAAATGTCCACGACACCTCAGTGTCCGACGCGGCATTAACCCTGTGGTCGGAGAACTCAGCTATCAGCCTGAAGCTATTCAGAGCATTGAATCAAGGACAGCCGAGCCTCCCACATGTCTCAAGACACAGTCGCTTCCCTCTCAGTCCCTGGTCGACAACCATGGCTACCTCCAAGGTTATCTGCGCTGTGGATATACGATGGAACAACAGACACCTGAGTCACTACTTCCTCGTTGTCCCCAACCTACCTCATGACATCTGCATTGGAGCAGACATCATGGTCCGGCTCAATGCCTGTGTGGACATCGTGAACGACGTCATATGGGCTCCCCTGTCACACCAACTGACCACGGCAGTCAACCTCAAGAACCTTCGATCTGGTCAAACAATGCCAGACGCATGTGCCATGATCAGTGAGCAAGAAGCTGCAATACCTGCCTACAGCAAGAGTGTCAGCGTCCGCCTCAACATGCGACCTGGCCACTCTCTCGACAGTAAGCTAGGCTTCTTCCAACCTTCCAGGACCTGCCTAAGACTAGGACTGACCTTGGAAGCCACACCTCTCATTGAAGTGTCATCTCGTGCTGTGTACGTATTGTTCAACAACTGTACGGCCAAAGACATCAACATTCCCAAAGCCAGTCACCTGGGATGGCTCATTAACCAGACGTTCCATGACTTTGAGCTAACGGTGCCGGTCATAGGCCACATACCAGTACCACTACTGTCAGATGAATATGATGACACAGTAACGTTCACGAGACCCAATGGAACCATTGCCATCACTTCTATTCTGCCAGTGCCCAGAGAAAGCGTCTGCCGATCAGAAATCACAGACGACACTCACCTTGCAGTCTACGCTGTCTCAACGCAGCCCACAACAGAATCACCTGCACAGGTGACCATCACGGCCCAGAGCCCCTCAAATGACTTAACCATGGAGGAACCCTACATCGGGTTCGCCGCACAAATCCAACAGATCCTGAGTGAGGCGGATGCCCTCCACAAGGAAGCAGACCGCCAAGGACTCAAAGAGGTTCTGTACAAGTACAAGGACTCCTTCGCAAAGGACTCCCTGGACTGTGGACTGACCAACATCCACAGTGTGCGCATCCCGACAAGCCCAAATGCACCACCCACATTTGTGCGACAGTACAAGATTCCAATAGCGTCATATGAGCCAGTGCAAGAAATTGTTGACTCCATGCTGGAAAAGGGGGTCATCCGGCCCTGTAACAGCACATACTCTGCTCCGATATGGCCAGTCATGAAACCCAACGGCAAATGGCGGCCCACTATCGACTACCGCAAGTTGAACCAGCAAGTACCCTTGTCACGTTGGCCAATGACCCAGTTGGACCAAGAGATTCCCAAAATCAGAGGCTCAACGATCCTTTCCACAATGGACGTCGCCTCTGGATTTTGGACGATCCCTGTCCACCCTGATGACCAACACAAGTTGGCATTCACCTTTGCCAATCGACAATACACCTTCACACGGTGTCCCTTTGGCTATGCCAACTCACCAGCTGAATTCAACATCTTCCTGAACAAAGCATGCCCTGATGCCAGAACCAGAGGCAACCTCGTTTACGTGGATGATGTGCTGTTGAAAAGCTCAAATGTGGCAGACCACCTCAAAGAAATCGATCACGTCCTGAACCAGCTGACAACAGCAGGAGCAAAGATCGCCCTCCACAAAGGACAATGGTGCAAAACCAAAGTAAAATACGTTGGTCTGCTAATTGGACAGGACGGTATTGAACCCCAGTCCAGTCGCACCCAAGCAATCCAAAACATAAAGACCCCCACTAACATTTCTGAGCTACGAAGCTTTCTGGGAGTGTGCAATTACTCACGACAGTTCATTGAAAACTACGCTGACATCGCACGACCACTAACCTCCCTCCTGAGGAAGGACGAACCCTTCAACTGGTCTGAAGCCCAAGACAAGGCTATGAGCGAGCTCAAGCAACGTCTGTGCGCTGCACAATGCCTGGCCTACCCAGACCCAGGAAAAGAGTTCTATCTGGACGCTGGATTCTCCAATCACTGCCTCAGTGCAGGCTTGTACCAGCTCCATGACAAAGACAAGCGAGTGGTCGCTTATGCCAGTAAAACACTGCTTCCCCCAGAATGCAAATACTCAGATTGCGAAAAAGCTTTGCTTTGCACTGTGTGGGCCATCCAGCGTTTCTCCAACTACATTGGAGCTCAGAAGGTTATCATTGAAACCTGTCACCAGCCAGTAACCTTCCTCAACAGCCGACGAATCAGGGATGGCGTGGTAACCAACGCACGCATTGCTACTTGGCTAATGACACTCCAAGGAAAGGACGTCGAAGCAAGATATGCCCAAAACCACAGATCATATCTAGGAAATGGGCTAGCAGCCTGCCAGAACTGTTCAACGGACACGCTGCACACAGCAGCAGAACCCAAAGAACCGTTACTGCCACAACTGACAAACCACAGGTACTTCAAGGAGAATGTGTGTCAAGGAATGCCCACAGCATATGTCGATGGCTGCTCCTACAATCAAC
>NW_015505962.1:144499-145705 GCF_001515645.1 Sinocyclocheilus grahami
TCCCAGCTCCCAACGATACAGCAGAAACAACAGCCTGCCTTTTGACGAACCACATCTTCTCAAGGTTCGGACTGCGTTTAAGGGTCAACTCTGACCGAGGAACCCACTTCACCGCCGAAGTCATGCAAGAAGTGTGGAAACTCTTGGGTATACAGGCCAAGCTCCATATAAGCCATCACCCAATTTCCTCAGGTCAAGTGGAACGAGTCAACAGGACCGTGGTCAGCATGCTGAAGAAGTACGTGTCCGCCAATCAAAAGGATTGGGATATTAAGCTTCCTCTGGTACTGATGGCCATCAGGGCCACCCCTCACCGGTCTACCGGAGTACCCCCGTTCAAGATGATGACGGGGCGACAAATGACCCTACCGTTACACCTGCTGTACCAACCTGGTGACCTAAACCTCGTCACTGCCTATACCACTCACCAATACCTGGAAGAGTTGCATCAACACCTGAGAACAACTTTCACCTTCGCGCAACAACAACTCCAAAGAAGTGCGGAAGGTCGAAAAGCCTACTATGACCAAAAGGCCTCTCACCAGGAACTTAATGTCGGAGACAAAGTATGGTACTACAGCTTCGCCCAACCAAGGCAGAACGCTCCCCATCGCCTGTCAAAGAAATTCCTACCTCACTGGACAGGCCCCCATGAGATTGTGGACAAACTCTCACCTGTTGCCTATCGAATCAAAACCAGAAAAGGGCGCAGCGAGCCAGTCCTTCGATGGGTCCACCGAAACCAGATAAAGAGGCACCAGGGCTCCAACCGACAGGAAAAGGGGGAAGATCAAACCAACTGACACAGACCGACAATCTCATACTCTACACCACACCGACATAACTTCTGTCATTTTAGGAAGACATATAGCTATCTTTCTTAAACACAACACCTACATACTCTCCTCCACCGCACTGCTAGGACCAACCTCTAGTAGAGAGGAGGTACTCCACACCCGTGACACTCGTTTGCTGTCTCACCACATTCGGTGTCCGTGTGTTGTTTCGTTTTTTTTTTTCTCTCTCTTTGTGTTTTCCTTTAGAGCTATATGTTTGAATTTTTTTCTCTCTCTCCTCTTTCCCTCTCTCTCACTACAATTTCCTTTCCCCTCTAGTCCCCTCCCTTAACTCAACTTTAAATACAGGTCCCGAAAATAGGATTGACTCCTTTCACCAAAAATTGTTTATTTTTTTTGGTCGTAAATC
>NW_015505962.1:145715-147845 GCF_001515645.1 Sinocyclocheilus grahami
CCCGTGACACTCGTTTGTTGTCTCACCTCATTCTGTGTCCGTGTGTCTGTTTTTTTTTTCCTTTGTGTTTTCCTTTATAGCTATATGTTTTTAATTTTTTTCCCTCTTTCCCTCTCTCTCACTATGATTCCTTTCCCCTCTAGTCCCCTCATCAGGGAACTCCCTTAGCTCAACTTTAAATACAGGTCCCGAAACTAGGATTGACTCCTTTCACCAAAAGTTTTGTTGTTGTCGTAAATCGTTGAAACCGATGGCTAGTCAACACCCCAGCGCGTACGGCTACCCTCACCTACGATCAACACGACACCGCCACGCGCATTATCCTGCCCAATCAAACTTTATGGATCAATGTCCCTAAGGGCTCGATCCTCCATATTGACGATTTAGCATTGTATCACCTTACCGACGACGAGTATAAGGCCGAACTCGAAATCTCGCCCTCCTTCAAACAGCATTCCTTCGTCCTCGATCCAGAACTGGAAGAAAGGATCAAGGAGGAAGGAACGCAACTTATTGAGTTGACTCCTGTTGATACGGCTTTAGAAGCTATCGCTCGCCTGCCGCCCGCTGGCGCGCCAATCATTCGGTCTTGGTCTGCCGCTGACACAGCGCTTTGCATTTCTACTATCGTAGGACACGTTGTGACTCTGACACTTGCCTTCCTACTATCGTATGTGACTCTGACACTTGCCTTCCTCCTCCACAAGCGAGTGAACGCCGTTCAAGAGTCTTTCAACAAATGCACAAATGCAGTCCCGCGCATGTTCCGACGTGATAAAACGGACCAAGAACCCGAACCTGAGAACTCAACAAACCTAATTGAGATTACGCCTATACCGCCTCGTCAAACCTCTGACAATTAGAGCAATCCAAAATGACACCATAATGATACAAGTAATTCTAAATAATGCACCCCATGTCGTCTCAAGTTTCGAACCTGATCATTCCCAAATTACCCAAGTCCTGCACCAGGATTCAGTCAGTGATGGAGATGTTGTTTGTATCTTGTGTGTGTCTGTTCTCCCTCTCTGCCTCTTGTTCCAGTGCCCGCTGACATTCGCAATAGGAACATCACCGCGCAAAAGGGGGATGTGTAGGATCTATGTCTCACAACAGACCCACCTACATGATGGAGACACACACATCAAACCAGCACATTCCATGGAAGGTTTTTGAGGTTCGTCTCCCCAGCCATCTGCAGTCGTAAAACTCAGGCTCTATCAAGTAAGGTGAAGCATTCCCTGGACTGTTTGGCTATATCTCAAGATAAGCTAAAAAGGACAGTACTTTAACGGTGCTTAAAGTGGTTTTACGGGCTTGCAAAGAGCAGATAGAAATACCCTCATGACCAGTGGACGCATAAATTGCTAAACTCCGATCAACAAAAGAGACAATTTTATAGCTCCCTGTCCCGCAGGAGACTCTCCAGCAGATGCCCAGAGCTGACCTGTACGTGATCGAGGGACTCGCCCCTTTTCCCCCCGCATTCCAAGGAAAGAGACAAGATGTCGTTTGACAATCGTTGCTAATAATTGAAAGTATAAAATGATCAGAGCATAGAATTACAAATAGTAGGTTGTATGTGTATATATATATGCTTGACGTGTTTCATGTAATCGGTGCAACTTTAACCAGTGTTTAATTACCCCTTTTTAGGAAATAAGGATATTAAAACTGTGTAATATGTGAAGTTTAATCTTGAACGAATGAAAACCAGAAATGCAGAAGGTTGAAATGAAGTAGACTTTAATAGTATGTACAATATTTGCATTTAAGAGACTTTATAGACGTATCAATATATTATTATAGGTGGCCTCATATAAATGAGAGTCTCTGGTTAATGTATGCACACTCCGCCCCTTAAGAAGTCGATTGGAAGCCAGCGTCAGGGGACGGACTTATGCCACAGAGCAAAACCCGAATGCAGAACAGAATCCAGGGGGGTTTTTGGTTAGCTAGCTGGCTTGCAACTTCTCCGGCTCTCGCTGGTCGCTGTGTTAGAGCACCTGCACGCGTGCTCACATTTACCATCAAAAGCGACCAGCAAACTAAAACTCAACACTTCAGTGATACTTCGTTGAAATCGTCAACAAACTTGAAAGTCTAAGACTCTCAGCAGATTGCTTGCAC
>NW_015505962.1:149591-161738 GCF_001515645.1 Sinocyclocheilus grahami
TACAGTAAGAAAGTTATTTCCTTTAACCAGGAAATTAACGTTCTTAGAATTGACAAGACGGTTGACCCTGAGTGGTCAGCTAAATATCTACAGTGGATCTAAAATATGAATAGTTAATTATAACTAGTTATGGTTAATTATTCATATTTCCCATGAGCTGATTCGCTACAAAAGTCAAAGTCAGTTTTGATCAGGTGGACCTCGAATTCTCAGATCGAGTTCTTTTAAAACCTGAGCTAGAAATAAACCTGAATGAATTAATAATGATTAATTCCCTTACAACTGAGTAAAATTATTACACACATGACTGTACTACAGTAGAAATTATGCAGGGGTCTCTCTTCAGAATCAGAAGCGATCTAGGTCCTCTTCTGAGATGGCCTCTGGTGGAGGTCAAGTAAAACAGAGGAGAGAGGAAATAACTCCTGCTGTATTGCTATGGTAACTATTCTATGAGAAGGAAAAGGTTTAAGAGAGCATATTGAACAGGAGGTTTGCACAGATGCCTTTCTCTTCTGCAAAAAAATTAAAAGGTGCTACTTTTACTTAAGTACTATTCATTCCTTAGCATTGATACTGTAGGTACAAACTACTTCAAAATTTGAGGACCCTTAAGCTGTATTCAAATGTAAATCTCTTTTCTTTTTAAAACCAATTTAGGTTTCAACAAATAACACAACATGTGAGACAAGATCAAATGCTTCAACAAACTCTGTAATAATAGAAAGGAATAAAAAACATTCCAGCTGATGTACTTCCAAAGGTTTTGAGAGTCAGAAAATGAACAGACGAATGAACACCATTTATGGTAGCCTTCATTGGTAGAAAATGTAAAATATTGATGAAGAGGCCATTTTCAGATATAGCAGACGTTCTTATCTGAACAATTTACTGTATTTTTAATTTCATTATGATCTATCACCATCTGTTGTAATTGTTAATTACCACAATGCATCATTGCAATATATAATTTGTCAGGCTTAAGGTGTCTCAGAAGAGCACACATAAAATTCTAACACTAAAAAAAACACTAAAAAATCACAAATTGACAACATTTGACTTTGATGCTGAGGAAAATTGTACAATCTTATAGAGGAAAGATCAATAAAAGACAGAAAACAGAACATAAATGTTCTTGTTTGACACTATACAGATTTGGCAAGCACATCACACACAAAAATGTATGAAAGAAAGAAGGAAAGCTTGTTAATGAGGACTTGTAAAGATTTCTAGATTTTACAATGCAGTATGCCACGAGCAATGCTGATAATCTGCCAAACATTCCCTGACAATTCATCATTCAAATAATTCTTCAGGCTCAACACCAAAGAAATTCAGACAAAAGCATCTCTGAGACTAAATATATACATATACAAACACACACAAGCTGTTAATCACCAGGGACGCATTTAATTGATCAAAAGTTACAGTAAAGACATTTATAATGTCTTTCTATTAAATCAATTTTTTAAAAGGTTTTTAAAAAGAAAAGAAATCCTGAAAAAATGCATGGCTTTACAATCACAGGTATAATTACAGGTATAATCCATTTTATTTTTTACTATTACTGCTATGCTATAGAAAGACTGGTCATGTAAGGTGTAAAAGCTACCTTTGGCATGTATGATGCATAGAAAGCTGACTTTCAACGTGACTTTTCCATATTCTTTGAGAGTAAAGAATATGAAAAGCCCTTGCCCCAGGCTTGCATTAGGAATCTTTTTGAGGAAGCGCAGTGCCCTTTCCAGCTGTACAATGGGCTCCAGCCTTCTGTTGAGAAGGAGAACAATACTTCCCTTATTCCACTGATAGCACCTATTGTACAACATCAGACACTTGCACTTCAAAGTATGCTTCACAATTTCAAGTTGTCTGAGCTACCAGGTGTATTACAGTAAGGACGTGTCTGAAAACCTCAAACCACTGTACATGCGTCAACACCATAACAAATGAAACAAAAACTTCTCCTGTTATTTCCAAATTAAAACACAATCCACTGATGAAAGCAAGCTGGTAACAAACAGAACATGACAATCAAGATCAAAAGACGAGGAAGCGCAACACCTCGGCAATCTTGAAGAAAACAACAGAGAGGAACTGAGCGACTGCCTGCCACATTCACAACAACATTCATCCTGAGCTCCCAGTCACTTGTTAAAAGCCTTAGTTACTAGGCTACAGTGGATTGGAAGTGTTCTGCCCTCCACAAACTCTTCTGTATGTACTGTGACTGAGGTCTTGAGCTCACAGAAGCTCTTGTCCTCTGTGGGACATGCGTCAGGCCCACTGTGATGTTCATTCTATTCACACTCACTAAAAGCAAAGATTGGTTAAAAATGCAACCAGTGACTAACAAGCACAAGTGTTTGCTTTTTGCAAGACCTTTAATTGCTTTTTGCGTTGTGTGTGGGAGTTCTAATAAAAACATACCCTTGTGTAGCCAACTTGATTCAAAAATTAATTTAAATCTTAGCACAAAATTATTGCACTAAAGTCCTCAAGTTTACGGCCGAGATGACTAAGGGTGCCAAATAATGCTGTCAAACAGGTAATCAGTAACCTAATCCTTCTAATTTGATGGTGTATCTCTGCCAGTGTTAATTTTTTTCACCAATGAAAACGAGACGATAACGATCTAAAACTCATTTTGAATGACAAAAACTATGACGAAAATCTATTGACATTTTCGTCAAATAATTAAAACGAGATGAAAATGTTTGGGAGGGACGATTTGGGAAGAGATTCATTCAGAATGAATCTGCTGCGTGGTTAAAATGTTAGATGTGTACATGACCCGGCGGGGCATAAGCTAACATACACTTGCTGCCTGCACGTCTCATAAAACGTTCAAAAATGTCATTATGAGGGAGTAAGAGAAGAGCAGACATATGGATACATTTGAGAGAACTTCGGTCCGGTTTTCGGAGAGCAGACAGCGCCTCTCACACAGCGCACAAGTACTCTTTCGCGTCTCATAAACGGAGAAATACACACACAAAATGATGTTGATTTGTCTGTTTTGACGAGTATTCACGTAAACACAGTCGGTTACATCTGATGTGAACGTAAACAGTAGGGAGAATATCGGATGTGTATCAGTACATTGCATCCGAGCATTCGGTTTTAAATGGACAGCAGCAGAATTTAGTTGCTATTGTCAGTGGCATTGATGATAATAAGGCAACAAAACAAAGACAAAAAAATCACTCACTGCTCTTGACAATCACTTTATTAGCTCTATAGATTAATCTAAATTTATTTATAGAAATAAATATGTCTGCTTGAAAGAATGAAGAATGTGGTAAACAAGTTGTTATAAAGAATGCATAATTAGCCTATTTAACTATTGGTATTTCATTGAAAAGAAGACCATGTTCTTGTTCTTTATGAGCAGTGGGTTTATTTAATTTTAACATAAAGGCATGTTTTGTGTCACCGCAGTTAAATCGGTGTCTATCATGATAAAACCTTAATATCAAACCTAGTGAATTTGGAAATGTTAGAGAAATGCTTAATAAATGCATTACAACTAAATCTATTAGATTTTAGCCAACTAAATTTACTGTAGATTTAGTCGACTAAAATCGTATAATATTTAGTCGACTAAAACTAAACTAAAACTAAAAACAATTCTGATGACTAAAATATGACTAAAACTAATGGCAATTTAAGACTTTGACTAAATCAAAATTTGCTGTCAAAATTAACATTGATCTCTGCACCACAAACAGAATTGCTGTTTTCGAATGAGCTCCCAAACACCCGTCTGTCATTAGTCCAACAAGCATACCACATAATCCTGCCGCACCACTGAATGAGTCAATATTGCTCTTACGGAGTGGTTGTGATGCTTAAAACAAACAGATTCGTATTCTGATAGCACTACAGAACCACACCTTTTGGCTCAACAAAAAGTAATGCAGCAGTTTGCTTAAATTCTTCTATTTAAATTATATTTAACCAACAAATTAAAAAAAAGTTTCAAAAGCTCATTACTCAAAAACAAAAAACAAAAAAAAGCTGTTCCAACGAATTGAGTTGTGGTTATAGCTAGTATATCATAGTTAATGAACAGGTAGTACTGGATTGGATATGGAGTCAAATTAGTGTTAGTCTCGTATAGCCACACCTTCAGACTGATGGCAGAAGGTCGGTGAACCTTGGCAGCTTTGAATGGCCAAGGACCATCCAAGAGGCCACATGACCGATAGGCAAAGCAACCAATTATGTTTTGTTTTGTGCCACATCATGTTTAGGGCACTGCGTACATCCACAGAGAAATTGCTGCTTTTACTATCTCTCGACTCCCAGAAGATTAGAAAATGCACTGATGTGATCCACCAAGACACAGGGGCACAGGCAGGTTCTCTGTCCTTCTGTTGCGGCCTCAACTTAACCACAAGCACTACTTGTCAGCAAAATCAGCAATACTCTTCAGCACAAACTTACTGTAAATAACAGTTAATTTCAACATTTATTCTGCTTATCCAGTCTTATGCAAAGCATGCTGGGAACTAGAAAACCACTACCCAAATGTCAAAGTCATTAAGACAATATCATTGTTCCAACTTTTTTTAATAAAAAAATAACACAGAAATTTGAGTAAGAATTACACACAATATTAAGCTAATGTAATGATTAACCTTATTGCCAACAGAACTCATCAAATAATGTTTGCAACTTAAAAGGTTTAATTAAATCAATAAATAATTTTTTTTAACTTTCAACCAGTTGCGGTGCTTTGGGGAATAAACATACAAATGGCTTAATAACAGTCTCTGTATACTGAACTGCAACAGGAGAAAGTATTAAAGGTATGACAACAGCAATGAAATGACATTTCTTACAGTTGAAGGCCATAATAGAGACATTACTGAAGGCTAACTAAAGACAGACAGAAATTACTGTTGTGTTCACAGTTTATCACAAAGTTTGTGTACTGTGGCTGTATACTCTGAGTTACAAACCTTAATAAAGGGGGAAGATCATCCATTATATACAAGAGTACTACCTTTGGACATGTGAAAGACAATATGATCATTAATCTGAAAAAAATGGTGTAATAAATAGAGAGCAGGTGAGCAGGTGTTTAAAAACTAGTCTGCATCTGTCACTGTCAGCAACACACTCTGACAAATTACTTCAGGTACTGGCAGAGATGCAGAGATAAACATCAATGTTTCTACCACCAAGCTTTTGTTATCATGAAAAATAAACCAACATTCAAAAACATCTTTACAGTTTTTGCCCTCCTGTAGCTCAAATAGTACAGGTTTGATTCCCAGGGCACTGATAAAATGTATGCAATTTCAATAATTTTTTCGATAACATTTTTTGGCAAATACATAAATATAAATATTTAATGCATAATATCCGACTCTCTACACATGATAAAAAATGTTAAGGATAATTTACAGACTTCAATGCAATGCCGAGAATACGTATCGAAATGATTTAAGGAAATATATGCGTTTAATTATTATTAAATAAAAAATGTATTGTCCTTCATCTTAAATCTTCTGCTTATAAAAATAAACACTGCAAAAATGTTATTATATTATTTTAAATATAAGCAATTTGTAACATGATACAAGAGAAGCGGCTGTATGTTGGCATGGACAATGGTGAAATATGAAATATTTTGAGGTCATTTGACCACCAGGACTGACCAATCAGAGTCAAGCAATCAACAGAGCTGTGTAATAAATGAAAATCATGTTGCCACATTCTGGAAACTCTAGTCCTCAAGGGACTCTCGCCGAAAACACGTTAGTCACAGGCAGAGTAATGTAAAGGTTGAGAAAGCACGCTTTCAAGCTTTCTAGGACAACCACTGCGTACATCCACAGAGAAATTGCTGCTTTTACTATCTCTCGACTCCCAGAAGATTAGCAAATGCACTGATGTGATCCACCAAGACACAGGGGCACAGGCAGGTTCTCTGTCCTTCTGTTGCCGACACAATTCCTCTCACTGTAGACATCTTCCTGACAACACTACTTATAGGGATTTCTGTGCCATACCGAAAAAAGCAATCATCCCTGTCCAAGCTTTATTGTCAGAGGGGATGAAAAGCTCTTCCCAACATCTGACCGTTATCTCAGAACAATGTTAAACAAGGTCATCTTCTATCTCGTAAGATGGATGGGGTTATTATTAAATATCTTTGCAGGCTAATGCAGGACGCCTGTCTGCACAGAGTGGCTTTAAAGTTTAATGCATGAGGTGTTCAGGCACAAAGAGGCAAAAAGATAAAAGTAAACCAAGAATATTTTGGGAAGATGAATCACCTTCATCTGCTATTTGACACAAGATTACTCATGGAATATTTACAACAAAACTCAACTGTTTTTTAGTTGCTAGGCAGTCGCCTGGCAGTCCGTGTCTGCTGCTCTCTCCGTCTGCCTGTGCTGCTTCGGTACGACACGGGCGATATTTCTCATGCTGTTCACTAACATAAGTGGAAAATGAAGCACACTCTAAATCCTTTTTAATTGGCTCTTTGATTCCACAGAGTCCTGATAACGATGGGTCAACAGGCGCATGGAAGTTTTTTCCCCCAGTTGAGACACGGGCTCCCGCAGAGACGCGGTTGTCTAAGGTTAGACTTTCCTTTTCCTTCTTTTGCCCATTAAAATTTCTTTCTTTTCTGTTTTTAATTCTCACCCATGCACCACCATAACAATAAATGGCAGGAGGGCCAGTGTCAAACGGAGGCTTATCAGCCTAAAACACATGTGCTTTCTTTGTCAACTTTTCTGCTATGCTCAAATTGGAAAGCCCTTATTTTTTTTGTGTTCATGGCATGTGTAATTTTATTTTTCAGCACCCTGGCCAATGAATATTTAATTAAGGAGCAAGTGGCCCTTGTTCTAACTGATTTGTAATGCTTTTGCTGTTCTGTCGGTCTAGCCGGACTATTCTACACTGCTGTTACTTCAATGGAGAATGGTGAAATTAATTTAATAATCAAGAAAAGAAAAGAAAAGAAAAGGCACACTAATTAAGAGTTTTTGGAATAGTTTAAAGTTTTGCAGCAACACACACGCTGTGATAAGCAATTTCTTTATTAATTACAGGCACTTTAATCTGGACTCCAGTGAAATGAGCCTGTTATGGAGGAACACTGAAAAATAGGTGTGGGCCAAATTTTTATGGTGGTCATGAGTTTGTTTGTTTTTGTTGGGGGTTTTTTTGCATGCATGTTGGTTCTTTAAATTACTAGGCTGTTTAAAGATGTGTTCAGTATTCTGCAGCACATAAAATGCCGCTTAAAGCGAACAAACCTACAAGCCAAACTTTTACATCAGCATGGCATGAACTATAATCGCCTTATTTTCCTTTGAATGTAAGTTGTTTGAAAAAACAAGGTATGAATTCCTATTTTCTTGTTGTCAGGACACCACTGTGTCACAATGAAATTTATTTAAGTTTTCTTTTGTGGAAACTAGAAAGCACAGAGCAACAAGACATTCTGTGTAAATCTGAACAAAGTGACACTTGATGGATATATCGTGACCAATCATGAGATTCTGCGAATTTCTGTTCCAGCCACACTGAGCTGAAATTTCCATGACATACTTCATTTCTGAATTCAAATGGGAAGAGAGACAGGAGGGGAAACTTCAAGCCTTCTTTGTGGCACTCATATTTCCCACACAACTCCTCATGCTGCTTTCAAACACTTCCATATACATCACACTACTTGCTTACGGATCCTAAATGATACTAATCACACCACATACCATATTCATATATACTAATAATACAGAATAACTTATGTAAGACCTACATACACACTGCGGTTCAAAAATGTTGGGTCAGTACGTTTTTTGTGTGTTTTTTTTAATTAGTACTTTTATTCTTAGATGACACATTAAATTCATCAAAAGGGACAGTAAAGACATTTAATAATCTTAATAACAACTATTTCTTATAAACACTGTTCTGTTTGTTCCACAACAACATTAAGCAGCACAACCATTTTCAACATTCATAATAAATGTTTGAGCACTAAATCAGCATATTAGAATGATTTCTGAAGGATCATGTGACACTGAAGACTGGATGACTTGGTGTAAAATCCAAAACTTATACCCACACTTATATCTGCAAGTTGACTAACTATAGAATGAAGAAACAGACTGCAAAGTCAACAAACAAACACACCAGATGCAAAGGCATAATGCATTTCTGAATATTTAAAAAGAAATGAATACATAAGCAAAACATAAAGCTGATCAGTACAAATTGCCCTGATGCCACTTTTGTTGCATGACGTCACATTACGAGACATACAGTAGTAATGGCATTATAACGACTTTGCCATCTAATTCTGTTTAAGAGGCACATCATTCACTATTTTAGAAAGGTTTATGTTGCTTCTTAGCCCTTATCAGGTGGCCTGTTTATGGTTATGCTTTTAATCAGATAAAAGAAAGAATGAGAGTAATAACTCTAAGACCAAACAATGTCTGAAATAAGCTAGAACAGACATAAAATTGTGAGACATTTCCATCAATACAATTGATTTTATAGGAAAAGCTCAGCATTTATTCTGGCCTTCCCCATTTGCCGCATTAAATAAGTTCTGTAATATCCACTGATGGTTTTGTTATAGCTTGTTTTCACCGCTGTGTTGAGCGTACTGAAACTAATGTCTTCTGTTACTACCAAAGTCCTGCTTCACTTCACTAATTGACTGAGTAATTAAAA
This sequence comes from Sinocyclocheilus grahami, assembly GCF_001515645.1. Lineage (NCBI taxonomy): Eukaryota > Metazoa > Chordata > Actinopteri > Cypriniformes > Cyprinidae > Sinocyclocheilus > Sinocyclocheilus grahami. Next base: position 158,307 of record NW_015505962.1, read on the forward strand.
CGGTTATCTGAAGCCATATCAACATATCGGCCTGCTGACCAAGTGCCTTTTGCTTCATTAACAGAAGAATAAAGAGAATGACTCTATCAGTCTTGTCTGTTGTTTGTGTTTATTTTTAAAGGTGCAGTCGATAATATTTGGTTTATGTTTCATTGACTTTTATTTGACCCAGTGGTCCTGAGCTTCATACTGACACATATCATGCATTCCTTTAGCTTATTAAAGGAATAGTTCACCCAAAAATGAAACTTTGCTGAAAATATATTCCCCCTGAGGCTGCCCAAGGTATACAGTAGATGAGTTTGTTTCTTAATAGGAACAGATTTAGAGAAACTTAACATTGCATCACTTGATCCTCTGCAGTGAATGGGTGCCGTCAGAATGAGAGTTCAAACAGCCAATAAAAACATCACAATAATTGATGACTCCAGTCCATCAATTAACATCTTGAAGTAAAAGGCAGCATTTTTTTCATAAACAAATCCATCAAGATAGTATTAGTGTAAATATGAGTTTTCATCTCATATCTTGTCAAAAAACTATTAATGTCTTTATTTGTAAAAATCACTAAGTGCACTATTAAATGTATATGCATGGCTTCAGTGTTAAAACTTTGACTATGCACTTAACACACTGGTTGTCCTTCTCTTAAATCAAGCGTGACAGTCCAGTGATGTGCGAATAGTTTTCTCTTAAGTATTAACAACTCAAATTGTTGTGCTGCTGATGGAGAGAAATGAGCTTTGTTGCCATAATTTAAATCATAATAAACAGAATTACACATTTTAATTATTCAATGGCATGCCATCTAATTATGAAAATGATTTTAAGGAATCCACATGAATGGCCTGAAGAAATTATGATTGCAGGCTTTTGAGGTTACTGTGTCCATGAGAAAATAATAAAACATTCAATCACAGAGGCGATGAAGGAGATGAGTGCTTTTGTACACATCACTGCACAATGGTAGAGCCACTGTAAAATGAAGAAAACAAAACCCAGTGTTTATTAGAACAAAAATAATAAATCAAAGAAAACAAAATTAATGGTGTGGCAAAATTAACATATGAATAAGACGACTTCTGCGTGTATGTGTTTCTCAAGGTCAAACAAAATTAGTTTATATGAATGTTTTAAATACACAATAATGCACTAATGTTTCACAACGTGCTCAAATGACAAACAATGAGGCTGATTTTTCTGATTCATCTCTAGATCCATTATATTTTAGCAGCTGGAATTAAGATTTCCTAAATTTCCCACAGTGGCCCCACGGGACTCAACTCAGTAACATTAGCGAAGCAAACAAACACTGACAAGACATCAGCAGTAACCTGAAAGAACGTCAACAGAAACAAAACATTTCTGAAAAACATTTTGCATATCAACAATAAATGCTTACCAAACTGCTGAATTGTCTGACAACAAATCACCACAAGTGTTATGCAAGCATGTGCTTTCTGGTTGACAAGTCTAGAAAATGAGTGTATAGTTTTGAAAAAACTATTTGCTGTAAAATAAAAATAAATAAATAAATAAAACAATGGCTACCAGGCACAGCTCCAGCTCTAAGGTGTAAAGTAAACCAAGGTAGGTCAAGGTGACTACATGATAGCCTAACTAGTGAAAAACATGGTTTAATTACATGCTAAATGTTTTAATAGCATGAAAAATACATGTATTGCTAGGTTTTTCATATGCAACAATATGTGATCTACTGTTGTGCAGAATTACAGTAGTTTTAACAGCAAAAACGTGCGTATATTTGTGAAATAATAACTTTAAAAAGCAAATATTTACCAGATAATGTAATGCTAATTATTTGATTATTATATTATTTGACATTATGTGTCTGTGTACAAATATGTAACATTACATATTGCATATAATGTTTATTATATGTATACATTGTTTTCTGAAATTGTTTTTTTTTTTTTGCTTCGCTATTTACATTCAATTCTGTGTCGTAGGGCCACTGCCAAACTCCCTCAACCTTTAATTTGGTCCATTTAGCCTCACAACTGTTGATCCCAATAGAGGTCTGAGGGAAAGTGTCCAGAACAGCTTACATATCAATAGCAACAGCACACTTTAAACATGTCTCTCCTCATTATCTCCTGCCATTATCTCTCATCAGTATGTTAACAAGAAGGATAAGCAGCTGTTTGTCTCTTTCCACAGGTGTTTGATCTCTCTGCATATATATGCTTATTCTTGCCCAATCTCTCCATGAGAGCTGTGTCCAACAACTGTTAAGCAAGTTGGCACTTGCCAGATTGGTAGGATGCTGATTGCTCAGAGACTTTTTTTGTCCAGCTTTGGCCTTCAAACACATTTCAACATTAATAACAAATATGGGCCAATGACGTGACACTGATTTTTTTGTGTCCATATGGTTTAATTAAATTTAAAATGGTTAAAACTACTAAATAAATGTGCAAATTAATTGCATACATTCTCTTTTTGTGTCTAAAGTCTAAACTTTCTGGTTTTAATTCATTTTCATTTTGAGAGAATATTTGGGGGATGATTGCAAAAATGTCCATGTGGTGTAACCGTAAATACTTTGTATCAAATAATTGATCTTGTTTAAAAAAGGCGAAATTCTCAATAAAACACCAGATCAGCTAGTTTGGCATAATCTTACATTATTACTATTTAATAGTAAATAAAAGTACTGTAAATGGAGCACCATTGTTCTAAATATAATAAATAATTTGGGGAATTATGTGAGTCACGTCAAATTCCTTGAGTGTCAAGGTGGTGTAACCACCATTCAAGGAGCCATTTTGTTAATATTCTGCAAGAAGGTCATGTGACAGGAAATTATATCACAGAGAAGGACCTCTGGTGTTACTAACTGCTGCATGCAAATGTTAGTAACTCTCTTTAAAATGTGAGATAATTTGACAATTTTAGGGTATGGTCAGGTATTCTAAGGTATACATGTCAAATGGTATGACCTCAAGGATACATTGATAATTCACCATTATTATAAAAATGAGTATTAACTTTAAAAATTACATTTGCAATATTCCCACCAAGGCCATGCACTTACGTAGGTGTCCATGATAATGCCTGTCAAATTTGATTTTAAATTAAAATGTCAAGTGGTGTAACCGGTTACACCATTTGACTCCTATTACTTGCCTTTCTGTTAGGGGCCAATTTAGTCAAATATCACTAGTTTATGATGCTGATTGAAGATGTAATATAAACTAACCTACTAATAGAAACTATTTTCAAGTGTTTAATGTTATATTTTTGAGAAAGTGTTTCTGTATCTACAACTGTTGTATTAAAGCTCTGTAAGTCTAGGATCAAATAATTATGTTGCACGACATTAGTGTCTTTAAAATGTTTAGCTTTAATGCATATTTCTATTCCATTCACTTAAAATTTTAAAGGGATAGTTCACCCAAGAATGAAAAT
>NW_015505962.1:162980-223085 GCF_001515645.1 Sinocyclocheilus grahami
GAGTGTCAAGGTGGTGTAACCACCATTCAAGGAGCCATTTTGTTAATATTCTGCAAGAAGGTCATGTGACAGGAAATTATATCACAGAGAAGGACCTCTGGTGTTACTAACTGCTGCATGCAAATGTTAGTAACTCTCTTTAAAATGTGAGATAATTTGACAATTTTAGGGTATGGTCAGGTATTCTAAGGTATACATGTCAAATGGTATGACCTCAGGAATACACTGATAATTCACCATTATTATAAAAATGAGTATTAACTTTAAAAATTACATTTGAAATATTCCCACCAACGCCATGTACATACAGTACATAGGTGTCCATGATAATGCCTGTCAAATTAGATTTTAAATTGAAATGTCAAGTGGTGTAACCGGTTACACCATTTGACTCCTATTACAAGCCTTTCTGTTAGGGGCCAATTTAGTCAAATATCACTAGTTTATGATGCTGATTGAAGATGTAATATAAACTAACCTACTAATAGAAACTATTTTCAAGTGTTTAATGTTATATTTTTGAGAAAGTGTTTCTGTATCTACAACTGTATTATTAAAGCTCTGTAAGTCTAGGATCAAATAATTATGTTGCACGACATTAGTGTCTTTAAAATGTTTAGCTTTAATGCATATTTCTATTCCATTCACTTAAAATTTTAAAGGGATAGTTCACCCAAGAATGAAAATTACCACCTGATTTATTCACCTTCAAGACAAATACAATCAGCGTTATATTAAAAAAATGTCTTGGCTCTTCCAAGCATTACAATGGCAGTGAATGGGTGGTATTCAATAGTCCAATAGAAGTCCAATAAACTGCATCCATCCATCATAAAAAAGTGCTCCAGACGGCTCTGGGGGTTAATAAAGGCCTCTTGAAGCGAATCATTGCACTTTTGTAAGCAAAATATCCATATTTAAAATTTTATAATCCATAATCTGTAGCTTTCACTAACTGTCGTATGCACGTCCATGAGAGTGGCATTCAAGCGGATGATGTAGGATGTAGGCATAGCTCTGGTGAGAAGTGACGAACACAGAATTGTAGAGGAGAGAATAAAAACAAAACAAAACAAGAGGAGATTGGTTTTTCCTTTCCTCGCAAAACTAGCATATTCTCACAAGAGCTTATGCTACGTCTACATCCTACATCATTTGCTGTAATGCCACTGTCTCGTGAACGCAAGTACGATAGATAGCAGAAGCTAGAGATTACGGTTTATAAAGTTTTAAATATGGATATTTTTCTTACAAAAGCGCATTGATTCGCTTCAGGAGGCATTTATTAACCCCCTGGAGCAGTCTGAAGCACTTTTTTATGATGGATGGATGCAGTTTATTGGACTATTGAATATCACCCATTCACTTTTAATGTCACTCCAATTGTATTCATTTGAAAGAAGAAAGTCAAATACACCTAGGATGGCTTAAAGTTTTGGGGGAGGGGGGGTCATGGGGTAATTTTCATTTTTGGGTGAACTATCACTTTAGGCAATACATAGTATCATATAATATAATGTAATATATACATAAATGATTTAATACTGTAGCAGAAGGAAGTGAGTGTCTACATTTGAACATAAATTCACTGATAAGAAATGTTAACCAAAGATTACAATTTACATCTGTAAAATACAATTCATTACATTTCTGATATTTTATAATTAATATGATATAACAGAGCCCCTTTTTTCCCAACAGATGCCATAATACAATACGAAATTACAATATGATACTATGATAATTTCGTGTTGCCAGATTTGTTTGTTTTTTTAGCATTTAAAAAAAAGCACTTCAGCTGAACTTGTTGACAGTCATGCTTGATTTTCATTGTCAATTTCTTCAACAAACAATGGCCTTTGGCTGTAAAAGCAACATGGTCAGGTGGTGTAACTGGTTTGTGTCAATTGGCGTAACCAGTATTTTTCATAAAAATATAATTGTATTAATGTGGAATAAAACAGAGGTGTTTTCAGGACATCAGCATATGTCCTGCCAAATATTGCAAAAATGCATTAAAATGTACATTTAGAGTTAACTCTAATAAAATCTATTTTCGTGTGATATTTTAAAATTAAGTATTTATTTCTATGAGTAAGCTTACATGCCTAGGTGGATAAAATATTTAATATTTCTCATTCTTTGGTGGTAAGACCATTTTACATTTGCATGTACATTCTGTAAGGGAAACTTAGCTCAAAGGGAATTTTAGATTTTAGATTTTATAGGGAATTTGAACAGAATCACTGTTTTAAAAAAACTTAACTCAGAACACGAAACTCTCAATGGAAAATAAACTAAAGTAAAAGAAAGAAAATAGTAAAGTTTGACGAGACTAGGTGGCGTTTCTCCTCATGGCACCAGGGTATCGTGGACAGATTTATGACGTTGTCTTGTTATCCTGGGCCTCTTTGTGGAATTTGGCTCTTTGGGTTGTTCAACGCCAATCTGATCAAATCTGAAATTGCCTGATTCACTCTGATATCCTACAATTCAGTCTTAACTTTAAAAAAAAACTTAAACTTTTTTTAAACTTAACTTAAAACAAAAGGTACATGTCATTTTTAATTACATAAAATCAACATAAACACGCTGTGTACATTTTAAAATACCTGATGCATGCTTTTAAAACAAGTTTTTAAAAGATTTTTGAATTTCTCATCTTGCCATCCCCTTTTTGTCACTGACCCATATATAGATCCAACTTAACCCTTTAAGCCCTGAATCTGAAACATTTTGCTTCTCATGCCCATTGTAGAGAATGTAAAAGTCAATAAAAATGCAATTCCCTGTGTGAAATTGGTTTATGGCTCCATGAAGGTTGGACATTGCAAAGTCATGGCTACCGGCGGGCAAAATTACACTATATTTTGCATTTAAAATGCTGTGTTAGAAGGTCACAGCTTCAATATCCTCAAAGTGAGAAAGTCCTTCAATATTGGTCACACTCTTGCACTTTTTATTCATCGTTTAGAAAATGTAACTGTACATTATCATAGCACACTTGAGCTGTAAGGTCAAATAACCAAGATTTTTCATACAAAATATGTCTATATTTAATTTACAGCTAGCTTAAAGATTGTTTAACCATAACCAAAGTTAAACCTGAAAGAAAATTCCAGATATTCATGAGACCAGCTAAACAATCAATAGCAATAACAATGGGGCTCGTCAAAAACACAATTATGTTTAACTACGTTATTTGTTCTCCCTTTTGCGTAACGGTTCCCAATCACATTTGCGCTGATGTCATTACTGAAGAGAAATATGCCTCTGTAGAGAATGTAGTTATTTCATTCAGTGTTGAATTAGCTCATTCCAGTCCTCTGAGCTCTGGAGGGTCTAGATCTATTAACAGTCATATCACCAAGTTAAGACACTAAAACTCATCATTAATGCTGATAAAAACACATCAGTCTCAATTAAGCATCCTTTTATTGTGTTTTAACCTTCTCGTCTCCTTGAGGGCTAAATGGAGTCCAATAAGCACCAGAAAAATCAAGCAAAATGTAAAATCTCATATTTGAATTGCAGCTATCCCAACAACGGTGGTCTGCAATAATAGCAAGTGTGGCTAAAGCCCCAAACCCTTTCTGTTGACGCTTCAATTACAGCTGTGTGATAAAGTGCAGTTTGGGGGCTAAAATTTGCAGCTCATTGTTTTGAAACTGCTTTTGAAATCCCACAACTGGGATCCATTTCAATTTGGCTCTGTAGATGTCTCTCAAACAAAGAGGACTCCCTGAAGCCTGGAGCTCATGAGTGATTAGCACAATTAATCACACTATCAATACAACCATTTGGTGTCACCAACAGCAACAGGGGAAGTAAAATTTGGAAAAAAGGAAAAAAAAAACTGTCTCAAACTGCAGCACCATGAGCTACTACCATGTACTGCTATTACTACTACTACAGTATTACTGCTTTGTACAACTACGTAAAATCATGCTTGGTGATTAGATCAAGCTAGTCTACTATACAAGGAAAGAAAAACCAAAGAGGATTATCTAAGACAGGGGTGTCAAACTCATTCAAGATTGGACATTTTTGTAAAATGACAATTTATTGGTTTACACTGGCCAGAGTGAACTAAATGTGCACCTTATTTAAATTTTATATTCGAAAAACCTAGAATATGCACAACACACTTCTGAATTAAAGTCCAGGGCCAACTGAATAAACATAGCCACTATATTAAGACTTTGTCTTAAAAACAAGTTTAACCAACTAGCATTTAGCTTAGAGGTAATATACCTTTTAGATTCTAATTAAAACCAATCTGTTTTTATGTAACTGACTTAAAATAGTCACAACTAAAAGAAAAAAAATAGATGACTACCCAGTAAGACTTTATACAACCAGCCACAGAACTTGGTGTAAAACAAAAGGGAGCACATGGAAATTACTAAATCTAATTTATCAGAGTATGAATTAATATTTATTATGGAAATAAGTGAACAGGAATGTTTTCAGCATAATTTAATTTTCCCCCTCAAATCATCCTTCAATCCAAGTTTGACTCCTCTACTAGTCATGTGTTTGACAGGCCTGATATAAAAGATCAACTGAACATCCACAACATGTCTTTTTTAGCAGATATAGACCTCAACAACATTCCTACAAAATAACAACACACTATGGAACAATATGACTCACTCGGACGATGAAGAAATTATTGTATCTCGCCGAGAGAAGAATGACCATTCATCAAAGCCATTACGAGAATAATATTCAGTGTCTACTGAAACAAATCCATTGCCCAAGTTCACATCACTATAATAAAAAGTAAAAAATGTGTAATCTTTTTAATACGTCTACTGGTACAGTAATACAGTAATTTCATAATCGTTTAGGTTACACCATAAGAGTAGTTGAGTTCATCAGATGACCATATCAAATCAGAATTTTAATCAGTTTAGTTTAGTTTTTTTTTTGTCTTATCAATAAACACAAGGAAATGAATTCCACACACACAGCAACTCCAGATGGTTCTTGTTGAACGTATAAACAATCTATTCTCTCCGTTAAGAATATCAAGAGAACTGAATGGTGTAGAGAAACGGCAAAGGAAGGACATGAAGGGTCATACCGCCTTGGGAGATGGGAGAGCGATGGCAGCCAGCCAGTATCTGCTGTTCAGAGAAATTGATCAAGGAAAGGGGAGCTAGGTTCAGAATAATTGAATTAAGGCTGACAGAAGCACTGACCAAAACTTTCAGACACAGGTGATACTACAAGGTCATGTGATGCAGGGTATGGACCATCACAACTGGTGAAAAATAGCATAGAGGAGAAATGAATGACAGTGTTAGATAATGTCTAATAGTTACCTTGATTGCAGTGCTCTCGGGTCACTGGATTAGCTATGTTTAGTAATAAGTGGTACTAATGATGGGTGAACACGGGTATAGTGGAATACTTAATCATAATCATCCATCATTACGTGTACATTCTTCCATTACTATAAATCTGCATTAACTTCATCTGAAATTAGATTGCATTGACATTGATGTGTCCATTTGGATCATGTTTTAAGAACAAAGCCAGTGACAAAATATTGTCTCACTTTACCTGCACTGTGACTGTTATACTTTGTATATTCATCTGCAGTCTTTGCATGGAAGAATTTAATCAACAACAAATATGAAAAATCACCTAGGAGCAAATACAATGTTAATGCAGAAAAACCCATGGACTGCTGTAAGCTAGTAGTACAAATCTTTGGTACTTTTTATGTTGATATTTCATGAAAAAAAGAACTGAATGCATTAAAAAGGAATGAGAAAATGTGAGATTACTTGCAAATCTATTCCTAATAACTTTGTAATAACAATTCCTATTAAACAAAATTAAACAAACTGAATTGAACTGAAATCTGCAACAACAAAAAAACAAAAATCGTGATATTTTTAATCTATTGTAATGTTTTAATCTTTTGACAGCCCAAATTCATCGAGCAAAAAGGATTTCGTTCCTCCTTTATGAATGCGGCAAATAGTCTGAAGTGACAAAATTGACTCTCAGCATTGAAAGTGACAGAACGGCAATAAGTCCTTGCTAGACAGGTTTTTCCTTTTTCCGCTCCTTACGCGCACAGATAATGCTCTCCGCAGGTACACCGTCTCATCATGGCCAATTGTTTCCCCTGTGAGTGCTTTATCTAAGCTGGTCTGAGACTGTTCAGCCTCATTGAACATCAATGGCCCTCCTCTTCATCCCCTCTTACCGAGCCATCAGTGACAACATCCCTTGGCATCAAGGCTTTAACAAAGGCGGGGATTCTGCTGCACCGCAGGACGTGGAGGAAAAACAGGGGAACAGACGAACAGAGAAACCTCACACAAAATGAGAGAACCAGGTAGATTTGATAGAAGCAGAGTGGGGGGATTTTGCTAACACTTGTGAGGAGGGAAGTTCAATTTTGACCTTGTAAACTGGAGGTGTTTTTTGACAGGAAAGTCATTAAAGTTGTGAGTGATAATATTTTAATGCTCTAAAACTGAGATCCAATCAGAAATTCTGGGAAAATCAGGTCATATGCGGCGTACCGTAAACAACAGCTGTGTAATTTGAAACAACATTCAGATTTAAGCAGAATGAGCAAATCTGACTCAAATCGAGTCTTTTAAAGTGAGCGTGCAACTTCCCGATGCTGCAATAATACGGTCCATGTGACCGAATTGAGTCCCCCGTCTATTTCACACTTTGCGAGCAGTCCAAATGCCATATTTATCACGAGGACTCAAGACACGGAAAAGTATGAAATTCATCAACACTTCATTGTAACATCAGGCAGAATAAAAGGCGGAGGCTCCAATCCATGACAGGGTCCTCATCTGAGCCCACCGAGGTTCCAATTTGTCACAGAGATTCATAACAAAGCCTGTCTCTCTCTAAACACACTTTAATTTCCCAACTCCACCTGGGCCATGAGAACACCTGCCTTTGTAAAAACCCTTCCAGCAGTGAAGTCAGAATGCATTCCAGGTAGCTTTAATATGCTCAAATGCAATTCTTCGCAATGCTCAAACCAAACAGTGACTAGGAGCCATATGCCTGTAACATTTGTATTGATAAATCCCAATGAAGAATGAATGAAGCCCGGATCAAATCTGCAAGCTGTTGCCCTCTCATTTGTGCTGGACTAAAATATTTCCACTGGAGTCTGCTGGGATTGTCGCAACCTACAGCACTACAGGCCATCAATGAATCAGAGAATGTATTGGCATCCAGTAACGTGCCCCCAAACACTGGCTGGAAAATATGGTACCAGGTGGGCCTATTCATAGTGTGATTTTATGTTGCTGGCAGAAAGCCCATGGTAAATGATATGTCAGAACACCAAAACATTGATTGTACTGTATTATGGGCTCATTACAATATGGATTACTGCCTTAAATTCTACATGTTGCAGATTAACAGATGATGTAAACATTATACACACAGTGAACCCAAAGAAATGTACTTGTAAGTTTTCATGAATAAACGTCATTCATTATCAGTGTTGGGGAAAGTTACTTTTAAAAGTAATGCATTACAATATTGCGTTACTCCATAAAAAAGTAACTAATTACGTTACTTAGTTACTTTTTATGGAAAGTAATGCGTTACGTTACTTTTGCGTTACTTTATAAATCTGGACAGGGCTTGCTTGTTTGTTTTTAAAATAAAAAAGTTATATTTTTGGCAAATATAAAAGCCTTTTCACACCAAAAGTGAAATGAATAAGCCTCAGGCTGAAGGGAAAGTAGATTTACGTCCGTACAGTAGAATGCAGAAGAAGAAATTTCAACACACTTCAGCAATAAAAAAAACACACAAATGTTTGTCTAGAGTCATTTGTGCTTATTAGTACGGTTGATTAGTACTGGATCATCGAAGCTCAGAAGCAAAGACATTGGTTAATAGAATGGGATTAAATACATAAAGGATATTTGTGTTGTTTAACATTTAATTATTGCAGGTTTGCGTCATATTCTGAGTTGCATTATTTTTATTCATTTTGAGGAATACTGAATATGTGTTTTTGTGTGTGTGTGAGTGAGATGAATTAATGCATATTCATATTTATTTTGAACTACAGTAACATCTTCTGATTTCTCCAAGCATGGGGACAGGAGAGCTGTCAGTCAATAAATTGGAAAAAAAGTAACATGCGTTACTTATTTGAAAAAGTAACTCAGATATTCTCTTGTAAATTAAAAAGTAATGCGTTACTTTACTAGTTACTTGAAAAAAGTAATCTGATTACGTAACTCACGTTACTTGTAATGCGTGACCCCCAACACTGTTCATTATATCATACCAAATCAAGTGACATTTACTGTGCACTACTCTAAGTATGAGGTTGGTTATTATTTACTGTATTTTTGTTTTTAAAAAGACTTCTCTTATTTTCAAGGCTACATTTATTTAATCAAAAATACAGTAAAATAGTAATATAGCAAAAAATATCAATTTATTCAGATAAAGATGAATTTATCAGATGATCATGATCCTTTACAAATTAATCTAATATGCTGATATGGTACTCAAGAAACATTTCTTATGCTGAAAACAGTTTTGCATCATTGCTGATTAACATTATTACTTGCTAAAAAATATGTTCACACTTTATTCTAAGGTCCAATTCTCACCATTAACAAACCATTAACTATGACTTTTGCCTCAATAAACTCCTAATTTGCTGCTTATTAATAGTTAGTAAAGTAGTTGTTAAGTTTAGGTATGGGGTAGGACTAGGGATGCAGAATATGGTCATGCAGAATATGTGCTTTATAAGCCAATATGTTAATAATAGGCATGCTAATAAGCAACTTGTTAATAGTGAAAATTTACTTACCAAGAATGTTACATATGTTATCAAAAATACTGACCCAAAATATTTGGAAAATAACATTTTAAGGAAATATAATGTAATATGTTTTGACTTTTTAAGCAAAACAATCATAAATATTACTAAAAATATATTTTAAAAATGTATATGGATCAAAGTATAAAACAATAGATAAGCTTTTAAAAACTAAGACACAATGTATATTCTGGTTGTCAAATTTTGTGGAACACATTCAGTATGATATATCTGTGTGAACTAGAGGAGAACTTCACACATTCACTAAAATCACTTTGAAAAAAGAAAAGGAAAATGAAAGTTAAGAAAGAAAAAAAAAAACCTCATAAATTGTTTGCTGAAATTCAGATGTTTTTTTAGGATTCACAAGTGTCCAAATAGTTTTTGGGGTGAACTAGAGGAGAACTTCACACATTCACTAAAATCACTTTGAAAAAAGAAAAGGAAAATGAAAGTTAAGAAAGAAAAAAAAAACCTCATAAATTGTTTGCTGAAATTCAGATGTTTTTTTAGGATTCACAAGTGTCCAAATAGTTTTTGGGGCTATTGTATGTTCATACAGAGCTAAAGGCTTTGAAAAGCCCTAGACAACAGAATCAGAAAGAAATAGAGAATACAGAGTGATTGTTGTGGAGGAAGGAATGATCAAATTGATTATGAAACTATGATTAACCCAATACCAATTAGAATTTAAAACAAGTTCTTACCTTTAACCTGAATGCCAATACGAAAGTAGACATCTGAGCTACTGAGGTAACGCTCCACCAAAATATAGTACCACTGCTCCCAGCATGGCAGCGGGACCTCCAGCTCACAGGGAACATTCTCTCTGCAGTCCATAGCGCTGGAGTTATGCACCGGCGGGGCCCTTGAGCGGATCTTCAGCAGAACCGGGCAGCTCTCCCCGCTTCTGTTCTTTGTATTGCAGTCCACAAGCTGTACCTTCACCCGAGAGATGTAGTTTGGGATGAACACTCTGCCAGGTACAAGGGAAAGAAATGTAGAGGACATCTGCTTGAAAGCTACACTTACTGTAGACATTGTCTCATGAGATGCAGTAAAACAATACTAGTATGCCTATCGAAATGCCAAGGAAGCATTTAAACAGGAATGTGTTTTTGTACTCTCAGGATAACTTTAAACTTCAGCCTATTATAACAAACTTGTTGAAAATGCATAAAGCAATTAAATGATATCTCTCCGTCTTAATTTTCTACATCAATAACAACTAATCAGGAAACAAATGCAAGTCGCCCTTTTCAATTTGAACAGAGATGGAGAACAACTGTGAAGCTAGAATAAATAAATAATATAAAAAATTTTGGCCATGACACAATTGGCTTTGTCTTTTGGTTTTTGATCATTAACAATATGAGCAGCACACCAAATGCTCAATCAAACAGAACACAAGTTGTTTACAGATCTGCTGGATCGCTTCGGGAAAAAAGTGTTTTGGAATATGAACTTGGTCTTTGAAATAAATTTAAAAAATCATTTATTGCATGGTTAATTTATCCCTTCTTCCAATTTTACACAGTACTGTTTTATATTTCACAACTGAATAAATAGCATGTCCTATTATGAATATTACAAATTCTTATTTAATTGACAAACTAAATAACAAGAGCTATGCTTAATAACTATATTTAACATAGTCCACTAGATTTTATTACATATAAGAAGATTCCTATTTCTTCCTACACAGTATTTCATGTGGCAGATATCCTATATATGCTATAAAATAGTGTATAATAATATCCAGACATCCATTAAACAGCAGCTGCCTAAGTGTCACCGCTGAAAACCAGCTTTTAATGATACAAAAAAAGCCCATCTTCATAATGTCCAGTGCTCAAGGTCTTTTCTGTGTACCCTGTTGTTTATGAATGCATTTCATCACCTCTCCCTCCTCCATTTTCCTCTTTTTCATTTAGAAAGACTTTATTTGCTAATTGAGAGGAGAGCTTTAATATCTGAACCTAATGAGAGTAGAAGCCTGAAATAGAGGGAAGCTTGAGAAAAGGATGTGTGTGGAATGGTAAAGTGTTGAGAGCAGAATGAGGGAGAGAAAAGGTGAGAGACTTGCACGGTGTGTGCGCGTTCGTGTGTCTGATCAGGAAAGATGTGTGAAAGTCTGCAAAGATGACAATAGAGTAGAAATGCTCACAATTTTGAAAGATGGTTTTATTTAAGTGTTTGAAATCACATGTGGGTGATTACGCCACCGTTCATGAGTTTGGGGTGGTAAAATTGTTTTATGTTTTTAAAAGAAGTGTTCACAAAGGCTGCATTTATTTGATCAAAAATACAGCAAAACTGTTTTCTATTTTCTATTTTCTAAAATGTATTTTAGCTATGGCAAAGCTAAATTGTCAGTGTCACTTGATCCTTTAGAAATCATACTAATACGTTAATTTGGTGCTCAAGAAACATTTCTTATTATTAACAATGTTGAAAATAGTTGCGCTGCTTAATATTCTTGTGGAAACCATCATACATTTTTTCAGGATGAATAGAAAGTTCAAGAGAACAGCATTTATATGAAATAGAAATTATTTGTAAATGTATTTACTGTCACTTTTATTGAGTTTAATGCACCTTTGCTGAATAAAAGTACTGATAAAAGTAGTAATCTTTCAGGGGGAAAAACTGACTGACAACAGACTTTCCTTTTGGCGTAAACTATCCCTATAATTTTAGAATTTTTGTTGATTTTGTGTGTGTGTGTGTGTGTGTGTGTGTGTGTACCTGTTTATGCTACATTGTGGGGACCACACAAGGATAGTAAAACCTGGAATTTTTATTAAAATTAATAAATATATTAAAAATAGCAAAGCAAACAGGTTGTCTGTTAGGGGTTGGTTTAGGGTTAGGGGATAGAAAATATAGTTTGGTCAGTATAAAATTAATAGAAGTCTATGGAAAGTCCCCACAATTCACAGAAACAAATGTGTGTGTGTGTGTGTTGTGTGTGTAAGTGGATATATTGCATCTTAATTTCATCTTAAAAATAATCACTCACTTGTAGAGTACAGATCTATTGTGAAGAGGAATCATCTGGTCAATGAAGTAACCAGGATACAGCACTGAAATCCCAATGAGCCTCTGAACAATGAGCTGAGGTTGAAAGAGGTACTGACATTCCTCGTGAAGACCCTGGACAAAAACAGTGAAACAAACAGGAAATAGATGGATTAGTTACAGGCTAAAATCCACTCAGTATCCATCTTCAAATACACTGAGCCATGAAATACAGTGTCACAAAAAACATATACATGCGTATCATGATATGGAAATGCTCGTGGAAGGGGGGCAACTCCCACTGAGAGAGCCTTATGCTCACTTCAAATGGAGGGAAACTGTCATTGCATTTGCATCGCTTCTGATGATTTGCTGTGTGATATTTCTCACGGCCAACTGAACAACAACTCCCACCTCAGACTCTGTAGAAAAAGATCAAACACTATTGTCCTTTCTCCACTTGGTGAAAAATTCAGATAAAAGATTTTGAACTGTCTGCAATTTTTTACTGATTCCAAACAAGTGCAGGATCCAGCCAAAACCTTGTCTTCTTTGAATTCTGCTTTGCATTTACATTTCTTCTTTTAGCAGACACCTTTATGTAAAGTGATTTTAAAAATGAGGAATACAACAACATGAATGATTCATCTTAAAGAAGAAGGAACAATTTATTTTCAGACAATAAAAAATACAAGAGTTGGGGATTGAAATTCATGAATAAAAAATGTATACTGAGCACAGGGGAAATTCGAGACATTTATTTGGCAGAATCTGTTTAATTATGTCTGATATAAAACAATGTGTCAAAAATGTTTGTTCCTTGCTCAAAGTGAAAGGTGGTGTGCCTTTCACTCGGTGTGCCTTGTGTAAATAACAACCGTTTAAGCTTTTGGGGTCAGTAAATTTTTTTTTTATCAGCAATGATACATTAAATTGATCAAAAGTGACAGTAAAGACATTTATTATGATACAAAAGATTTATATTTTAAATAAACACTGTTCTGTTGAACTTTCTGGAAAAAAAGGTTATTACGGTTCCCACGAAAAAAAAAATTAAGCAGCACAACTGTTTTCAACATTGCTAATAATAACAAGAATTGTTTCTTGTGCACCAAATCATTGTATCGGAATGATTTCTGAAGGATCATGTGACACTAAAGACTGGAGTAATGATGCTGAAAATTCAGCTTTGCCATCACAGGAATAAATATATATTTTTAATATATTAACATGGGAAACAGTTTCTTTAAACGGTAATAATATTTCACAATATTACTGTTTTTACTGTATTTTTGATCAAATACAGTAAATGCAACCTTGGTGAGCATAGGAGACTTCTCACAAAAGCGCAAAAAAATCTTACTGACCCCAAACGTTTGAACGGTAATGTATTTTACATGCCACTGATAACTATATGATCAGGGCCGTCGCTAGTGGGGTGAAAGGTGGTGACGATTATAGGGGCCCACGGCTGAGGCCCCCGGCGATCTCAACCGACTGGCTGAGGACAGCCTAAAAAGACGCTCAGGACAGTTGATGGGCCACTGCTGCGCATCGTCTTACGAAAGCTTATCATTTGCACGTATTTTTAAGCCTTGCCAATTTAAACATTCAAAAGAGTTTAAAGCATTCAAACACAAGACGCGGAAAAACTCAACTGAGTACTCGCGCTCCGTGTTCGGTGCGAACGCAGAGAGCCGCGTCTCACGGACAGCAACATCGAACCTCCTGCACCTAAACGAACAAATACAAATCGCAGTTTAAACATGCAAACAGAAAAAGACGTGAAAGAGCCCAATTCAGCACCCGCGCACGGTGTTCTGTGCGCACAGGGCGCACGCAGAGAGGTGCGTCTCAAAGCGCTTGAACACCGAAATTTGCCTCTTCTTGCTCTTGTACTGACAAATACATACAAAATTATGTCAAAATACCTGTCTTAAAGAGTATGCTCTTGACTGAATTACTTTGTAGTTTTAACAAGAATTAATCCACAGTCAAACCAAAAATGATTCAGACACCAGATATAATTATTTTTATTTTTTTTTTACAAGTGGGTGCAGGACACTATAGTTCATTTATGTAAGTGAGTATAGCAAAATAAAGTAAACTGTGACATATTATACCCAAATATTCTTCATACAGTGGACTACCAGTAAAATTTATAAAAAATTTGGGACCAAAAATTATTCAGCCACTTTTGACCTGACCATGTTTTGCTTCAGTGTTTTTTCTTTAATTGCTAATGTGAACTTTTTACACCACAGACTGAACAAAGTTAAGGATTGCTTGGTAATTGGACAACAAAGCATTGATAGTTGTGTAAATATTGTCATACTAACAGTTGTCTGAATTTTTGGTTGATTGTAATCCATTACATACCTTTCTATCAAAGTTATCTGACATTATCAAGATAAATTTTTTCTGACACAGTGTAACTCTGAGTTCTTTTCATATTTTATTACCATTTTCTAAACTATAGCAAATAAACTGTGATATTGTGAGAAATGTTGAAGGTGTCTGAATAAATTTTGGTTTGACTGTATATTTAATTTTTACAGTGAAGACTATGCAGTGCTATTTTACATTTGATTATTCGGTTTCTGTACCTGGACACCTACAAACTTGAAAAAAATTAAACATTGGGTAAATAGCACAAATAAATAAATAGAACGAACATACAAATTAAACAATTTCAAACAGGGCCCACTGGTACAACCTGCACTGGGGCCCCGCAAACCCCAGCTACAGCCCTGTATATGATATGTACTGCTTTAACAGACTATACTAAGGCTGAACTGAACGGTTTTGTTTTCACCATTCACAGTTGGCAGTGTTATCAAGAGATGCGTAGCTGTAAAAACCACATTGGTTTCAGTAAGCGACAGATGTTGTGGCGTATGCTCCAATTAAAGATCCGAAGATCTGTAAAGATTCGCAGACTATTTTTCACAGTGCAATTGCATGAAGACTTGATGTGTGAGAAAAGGAGGTGGAGGGATTAAAGACGGAGAGAAGGTGGGAGAATCTAAGAGCTTTTATTTATTATGGCACACCATGGCAAATTACAATGCATCGTTTCATCATGGAAACCTCGGCTTCTCTCACGCAGGTACTCCTGCCCTAAACACATTCATCATTGTCGAACGGCGTAGTATAACCCCTCCTCTCTACTCGGCCAGCGTCTTTTCTTACCATCTCCACACAGAGAAACACAATCACACCAAACAAAGAGGTATTACATGTCTAGGAATCACGCTAAAAGAATACATTAGCTTTGCAGAGTGCACGTTCCTGTTTCCGTCGTTTGTACTGGACTACCGCCTGAGACGCGGGGGGTCATTTTCACTGGCTTTTTCAACCCACAGCGCTGTCGAATATCAACCGCATATCACTGCTGGCTTCCTGTTGAGGTCAGTCAGCCATGTTATTACTTCATAAGGTAGGGAGTGAGAGTCTGCTGGCGCATCTGTCAGTTCAATGCAGTTAAACAATAACTGAGCAGTCGTCAGCAGCGGCGGCCTCTTCCAGTACTGAAATGCTATTCAGTAGACATGAAGAGAGGGGGCGGGGCAACGGAAAGAGCTAATTGGCTTGCAGTGGTGTGTGATTAATTATGATGTGGGATTCACTGCCTCAATAGTCATCCTATAATTAGATATTTTTCAAGACATGAAATAAAAAATTTAAAAAATCTTTAAAAAGCCTTAACTAAAAATTGTGTGTGCTTCATGTCATTTCAAAATTCTCTGTGATATGAATTAGTACAGTATTAACAGTACAATATAACACATATTCAGAGAATTTGAAGGCTTTCATCTGCTACTTGGACACTGATGACATGATTGCGATATTGTGCATTAAAACATAACTGGCAACATCACTGTATAAACACATAATTCTGCATCTTTATAGCAGATGATAAAAAAACTACAATGACATTATAAAATACATAAGCTTTTATACTGCATTGTTCTGCTAAGAAAAGCCGATCATATGCATACATTACCACTCAAAAGTTTGGGGTCAAAATACTTTTATTCAGCAAGGATGCAATAAATTGATCAAAAATCATGTTTAAGACTTTTATATTGTTATAAAAAAATTATATTTCAATAAAATGATTTTAATTTTCCTGTTTCATTTTTATACATTGCCATATGATGTGCTACAAATGGCAAAAAGTTGACTTTAATAATAAGAAGGAATGTTTCTTGAGCAGCATATTAGAATAATTGCTGACGAATTATGTGGCAAGACTGAAATAAAGGCTGCTGAAAATTCAGCTTTGTCACCACAGAAATAAATTACATTTTATATTAAAATAGAAAACAATTTTAAATTGTAACACTATTAAAAAATCTTTAAAAAGCCTTAACTAAAAATTGTGTGTGCTTCATGTCATTTCCAAAATTCTCTGTGATATGAATTAGTACAGTATTAACAGTACAATATAACACATATTCAGAGAATTTGAAGGCTTTCATCTGCTACTTGGACACTGATGACATGATTGCGACATTGTGCATTAAAACATAACTGGCAACATCACTGTATAAACACATAATTCTGCATCTTTATAGCAGATGATAAAAACTACAATGACATTATAAAATACATAAGCTTTTATACTGCATTGTTCTGCTAAGAAAAGCCGATAATATGCATACATTACCACTCAAAAGTTTGGGGTCAAAATACTTTTATTCAGCAAGGATGCAATAAATTGATCAAAAATAATGTTTAAGACTTTTATATTGTTATAAAAAAATTATATTTCAATAAAATGATTTTAATTTTCCTGTTTCATTTTTATACATTGCCATATGATGTGCTACAAATGGCAAAAAGTTGACTTTAATAATAAGAAGGAATGTTTCTTGAGCAGCATTTTAGAATAATTGCTGACGAATTATGTGGCAAGACTGAAATAAAGGCTGCTGAAAATTCAGCTTTGTCACCACAGAAATAAATTACATTTTATATTAAAATAGAAAACAATTTTAAATTGTAACACTATTTTACAATATTACTGTTTTTACAATATGTGTGATCAAATAAAGTCAGCCTAGGTAAGCATAAAGAGAATTCTTTCAAAAACAACCCCAAAACATCTGAATAGTAGTAATGCATTCAGACATTAAATACATACACAGCAATATAGAAAGGCACAACATGTTTACAATATAAATATTAGTATCTCAGTAGAACAAAATGGCAGAAAATACATAAATGAAAGAGAAAATAAATAAAAATATTATATATATATATATATATATATACTGTATATATATATAAAAAGGGGTATTTTTAATCTTTTTCTGACTACTCTGAATCTGAATACTGTATAATATTTTACAAAAAAAAAAAAAACTTGCAGGATTGTTACCATCATGCATCTTAGAGATGATAGATAATAACAAACAAAATCTCTTTTAAAAACAGAAAAAATAAGGATTTGTCTCGATATAATTACACTTGAAAGACTTACGAAGATATTTCTGGTTAGTGAATATAATGAGCAGCCGATGCAGTCTGGGTATTTTCAAGGGACTAAACGTTTCAGTGCACTCAAGTGATTTTGACAACAGGACACCTTAGAAACGGCTGACTCCCTGGCCAGCGCACTGACGATGTCCCATGCAAGAAGCAAGCAAATCATCCACCATTTATTCTTTGCAGCTCTCATTATGACAGTAAACATCAATATCAATATTTCAGAAGAAGCAGCTAATCAAAACCACACATTTTTCATTGTTTGCTTTAATGCTTAATGCCTAACCTCCGTAGCCTTGAGACACTAGAGGTACAGTATGTGCTGTAATGGTGGCAGAACACATTCTCATTTCATTAAGGTCTATTTGGTGGATTTGCACCACTGGGCAGGTGTCACTGCATAGACGGTTGAGTCATGTGTCGCTCATTATCTCTGGTGTATTATCAAGGTCTAATTCGCTCTCAGCTTGATTAGAAGACTCATTCATTTCAGCATGAACCGTTCTGCAAATCACTTCTGCAGCCATACACCAGAACTAAAATAGTCTCAAGGCGTCGGGTTTGTCTTCTCGGTAATAAGTGAGACATTTACATGGACACGCAAAGAACAATTCCTTGATGGCTTCAATAAACCCTTCGTTTCCCCTATTACTGCAGGATTTTTCATAGACTGCTATGCAGCTTGCTTGTGCTGCCACACTACTCCTACTATTTCTCTAATATTATGTACAGTATATACATATAACTATAATACCAGAATGTGTAGTTATGGTATCAACCAGCAGAGGCTACCAGGGAAATACTAACCAGTTACCCTAGATCTCCTGGGGTGAACTACTACAGTAAATTTGCTATTAGCGGTATACTGTAAATTTTGAACTTCACATTCAGTGTGATGGATGAGCACCAATTTTGAAAATGTCCTTTTTGATGGCCAAAATAAAACAATTTAAAAAACGTATTTATTTTTTAACACAAATTTGGATTAAAATGTACTATGTTGAAATAATTATTGTAGAATAATTCCAGTTGTTTCATGTTGACAGAATAATACAACAGAATAATATTTTAAAATATGTTTTAATATATTTATTTTGAATATACTTTAAAATGTAATTTATTCCTGTGATGGCAAAGCTGAATTTTCAGCAGCCATTACCCCAGTCTTCAGTGTCTATAATAATAATATGCTTCAGAAGAATTATAATGATAAAATTACAATAAGAAGAATGCTTCAGAAATCATTTTAATATGCTGATTTGTTGCTCAAGAAACATTGATCATTACTATCGATGTAGAACATATTTTGTGTGTAAACTGTAACTTTTTTCATGATTCTGTAAAAAACAGAAATTTCAAATGAACATCATTGATTTAAAAAAAGAAGAAGTATTTTATAACACTGTAAATGTCTATGCTGGCACTATCAATTGCATGAATCTTTGCAGAATAAAATCATTTATTTTAAAAGAAACTTACTGACCTCAATGTTTTGAATGGTAGTGTAAATATGAAAAATAAAACTACAAGTATGAAATGGATTGAACAGAATGCCTTTGGGAGAAAACTATTCTTAAAATCTATAATGCCTGCCAGAGGAAAGTACCTACTAAGCGAGTAAGTGTTAAGTATTAGTGTTCTTCTTGCCATGATGCAATGTTTTATCCAAAACGTAATGAATTACTACTACACAATCTACATGTAAGTAAATGGAAACATCACTTTTTAGCTTAAAACGGCAGATTGGAGTTGTAGGTGGGATAATAAGGATGGAAAAGCAAAACAGCGACCATTAAATAACAAACTTGAGAAGGAGCCCCATCTGTTGTTTGTCCATGGCTGCATACATAAAGCAGGCACAGCTGGTGCTGGTGCTGGTGGAGGCAGACACGGCCTTGCTTCTGTGCCCTCACTCCACGCTTTTTGCATTGTGTCTGACATACAAGATTTGTCAACTCGTGACGCCTCTGCCTCCTTACAATTCTTCATTGATCTGATTTGATTAGGGGGGATGTTTGCAACTCATGTGCCAGCACAGACAAAAGGAAGAGAGAGAGAAAAATATGCAAATAATTGCTTCTCTTTTCACAGCACAAATTTGGCAACTTTGAGCAACTAGTGAAATAATTAGAGCACGCGTGCAGAGCACCAAACAGTACACAGAATTGATAGCGGACTGTTGTTGGCATTTTGCATGTTTAATGTGGTCTCCAGCTGTGTGAGGGACAATTTCTCTGACACACTGCTCATGCAGAACCACGAGGAAGAGTCCATATGGCCAATGAGAAAAAGATTCCTTTATCATTTATGGTGGATCACGGTGGACTCCAAACATGTGTCTGGTAACGTAACTGACAGGCTAGTCAAAAAATAATAATACTTGAGCATGAACCCGCAGCATATAAGGCACCAAGGCATTTGAGCGTAGCTTTTCGGCCGGGTATGAAAAACATTTATCATTTGTCAAGGAACAGAACTGCAGGGATCCACAGTCTTATTACTGGTAAAGCCTGGTGTTCCCCCGCACATCTCCCACAATTCTCCACTTCTGTTCTGTGCTTTAGCTCCCAAGTCCAGAAATAAATCAGTGACGACATAAAAGTCCAGTTCTCATACATCGATCAACAGCTGGGTGGTTGTATAGCTACCACGTTTCACTTCGCATTCACAATATAGTATTGACAATAACAATCATATTTAAAAATTGAAAGATTTATATTGTGTTAATACTACACATATGATAATATCATAAATGATCCAGGCTAGTAGGTGATGGTTTTACACCTTAATGCTGGCTGCCACTCATCATAAAACAGAAAACAGCAGATGTAGTGTGTAGCGACTACTGGCTCTCAAAATCATGACAGACGAAAAAGAGACACTCTACTTGCACCCAAAAAAGTTATAGCTTATCAGTGTGGGAGTTTTTGGATTCCGAGGTGTTAAAGACATCCCAGTCTGCAGGATGTGCCGATCAACAGCAAGCTATTTTCGTATTATGGTTACAAACTCTCTCTCCACCTCCCTACAGTCCTATTTCCAGCTTGATTTTTGGCAAAAAAGAGAAAAAACTAAATAAACAAAACTAAAGATGAATTTGACTGATATCATTATTTATTTCTTCCATATTTCAATAGATATTATGATAATACTTTAAATACTTGACTTCTTTTGGCCACAATAATTGTGTGGTAAAAAACTGATATTGTGACAACCCTGCCATAATTAGATTTTTTTTTTTACTATTTGTCAAAAGACATTCAGAAAGGTAAAGCTCAGATCTGTTTACAGAAAATGCAATTACATTAAAGGGACAGTTCAGAAAAAAAAAGAAAACTCATGTTGTTCTCTATGAAAAGTTTGAAAAGTGTTTCAACTGTTTTTTTTTTCCATACAATGAAACTCAAATGTCAACACAACACTGACTTGTCCACCAACAATCATTATATGCATGAGGGTGCTAAATGATAAGTATGAAGTTTTCCCATCATTGTTGTCAAAGAATTGAATATAAAAATAATTACCGTTTCAAACTGATTTGCATCCTCAGATACATTGATTGAGAGCGTGCTGGTGTGTCAAAACTATATTATTTTCACTTTTCAGGGGAGTCAACCAATGAATACATTACAGTCTGAGTGTAATAAACTGGCAAGCTTGGAATATTACCATTTTAAAAAATCCCCACCTCACCATTAACCAACTGAGTAAACTCATAGATCATTATCTGATTAAAATGGCTGACCTTCTCCCTAACAAACACTGTCTACAGTATAAATAACCCTATAGGCAAGGCAAGTTTATTTATATAGCACATTTCATACACAATGGTAATTCAAAGTGCTTTACATAAAATAAAGTAAAATAATCATAAAAAAATAATCACAACAATAAAACAAGGAATTTAACAAATTTGAAAATGATTTAACCCTAGTAAATGGACGTGCATTATAGTGAATTTCATTAAACAAGAACAATTGCATCTACTGACCTAGCACACCTTAATAACACAGAAAATCTAGAATGTGTTTTGGCCTGTTCACTATCTTTAAAAGACAATCAATTCAGAGATAAACAGCCACAAAACTGACAGCACCCCCAGATGCACTGAACGATAACATATCTCCAAGTGCTGACAGTTTCCAATTAGTTTATTGATTTACTCCGAGAGTTTAGTTAGTGCAAGGCAAACTGTCAGGATGCTCAGCTTCTGGTTGCTGCTTATCCACTGTGGCAGCTTCATCCAGCAGAGACGGCCGGCTGATCTTTACTGCGTGCTTGACTCATACTCATCCCCCTTCTTTCCTCATTCCTTTCCTCCCTCTCTCTTCCTCTCTCTACAATTGGCCATCTGCTTGTGTGACTGTGCGCCTGCAGAGCAGGGTCCGGCTGCTCCCTGATTAGCCTCACAGACACTGCGGAGCTCATCAGCTGAAAGAACAGACTTGCACTTTGCTGAGGGCCGCTGCAGCTTTGCTCTGCTGAGATTCACCTCTGTGCACCATGTGTCCACAGAGCTTCGATCCTGCAAGCTGTTACTTGACAGTCAGTTACGGGCTTGCACTTGGGTCGTAGCAGTTTATGATCATGATGTGAATTTCAAGATGGGATTTTAAGAATTTAAGAATTTAACTTGGTGTACAAGACATCCATTAAGTTACAATAATAATAACAACAAATGCTTGTGACTTAACAACTGTTAAATTCTTCAAATTTCATCTTGGTATTTACATCATAATAATATTATTAATAATATTATTTATCAGTTCCAAAGGTTCACAGCAATGTTAACTCAATCTCTATATTTATTATTAACAGTATTGATATTATTATTCATTGCTTGTGACTTAATTTAACAACTGTTAAATTCTTAGAATCTTATCTTGTAATTTTCATACAAAATAATAATAATAGTAGCAGTAGATTTGCAGTTGTATTTCATTGTCAACTTTCCTTGAATGTCAGAGTAAGTAGGAGGAGAGGGACCACCCATCAGAAAAATTATCAAATAAAAAAATTAATTTTTCAATGTTGGCCGTAGCTATTCAGTTAAAGGCACCAATCATCTTTTTAACAGAGTTTGTTTACTCCAAAATGCCAGCCTAATTGTTTTAGCAACTTGATTTGAATAATGTTTTTTAAACAAATGCAAATGCAGAAAGAATGCAATGTCCAAAACTATTTAGTTAAATAGGAGCTTATTGCATATTGTACACATAAAAATCTGATGCCCAGGTAACATTACCAAGATGAAGTAAATTTATGATAGTTCACTGTGCAGACAGTTTGTGGCACAATCTACCTACAAGCCCTTTCAACAAAACAAAAGTCCAATACAACATAACCCCCATTACACTACACAGAATAATACATAAAAAATTTATTCCTCAGGGAAAGCATGGCCTCGCTTTCCACACTTCCTCCAATTACTCCACCTCAGTAGGTTCAGCCATGAGCTTTTCTGCTCCACAGGTGCTGTCGTTCCCCAGGCCAACAGAAAAGAGGAAGCCTTCGTCGTTCCAAGCTTTGTCTCTATCTAATTGGCTGGCATTGTGACCCTGTGGGCTCAGAGGAAAGCGTGCCCTTAAAGTGGAGCACACCGAGTAGAATTATTGCTCTTAATCCAGGAGAATGGCCTCCACCACGACCAAACCTGCTGCAGTTAATTAAAGAGAAAGGCTGAAGTGCAGGCCTGGTGGCTCTGAGATAAGTAAGAGCAGCAAAGGACAAAACTCAGCTGAGGCGGACTTTTTAAGATTGTGGATGGAGATTGAGGTAATGCTATTGTGAACATAAGAATTCCAATTAAGATGCGAGAAGTTTACTCCAATGTGAGATCCATTTAGATGCAATCCACCGCAGTGAGGTTGTTTAAAATCTTAAGCAGAGAGGTCACTTAAAAAGAATTAGCTTGCTCTTGTGTTGTTATAAACCAATATAACTTTCTTTCTTTCAAGGAACATAACAACATAAGTTTCGATTCATTTGCTGGCCACTCTTTTCCAAGCAATTATGGGGACTAAGATTCTAAGCTTTAAAAGGATACAAAATATATATAAATATCAAATACGATTCTTCTGATGTCACATGATGGCTTGGTGTGAGGAACAGATATACAACTGAATCTGATTCCTTGCAAATATCCAACTCAAAACAGTTAATTGTTCACAACCTGGACAGTTCTGATGAATATTTAACTTGTGTTCCACGGGGGGATGTGGAAGATAATTCAATTATGGGCATTTTATTTATGAGTGAACTATTCTTTTTAAAACCAAATCTCATTTATAAGTTTCACTTGCACAGTTTGTTGGGGGGGGGGGTCATCAGGTTTTGGAACAACATGAAGATAATTCAATTATGGGCATTTTATCTATGAGTGAACTATTCTTTTTAAAACCAAATCTCATTTATAAGTTTCACTTGCACAGTTTGAAGTTCTCGAGGCCAAAAACACACTTTGGCTAATACAATTAAAGCAAGCACATAATCATATTTTAGACCTATTTTCCAGATTTTAATAGCACTTTTCTCCCATGTTACAGAACTGTCAGATATTGGCTAAATTATGCATGGCAGCACAATTAAAGCAGATGTGAGTCTCAGTCAAACAGAGAAAACAAGTTCTCTGTATCTACATGCAAATACAAACCAGTGGAATGTATCCAGTCATAACTCTGTACAGACATAAGATGAATCTTGGCATATCCAATTTTTACCAGGTGATTGTGTGGCCTGTATAATACACACTAGGAGAAAATTTAGCTGGACAGCATCTAAAGCACTTAAATTTATAATAATGCAAACATGTAAAAAATAATTCAACTTTTGATTGTGATAGTCTTTGTTCTGGTCCGATGGTTCTGCTTATTTCTGTGAAACATCTCGCAATGAAAAAAAGATTTTAGGGAAACATAACACTTTCATTATATTGCATTTTACCATGTAATACTTCTAAACAACAAACACATCCTTTATTTGTAAGATAAATACATACTGTGAACAGAACTAGGAATGAATGAAAGGGACTTGCCATGCATGACTTAGTTGTTCTATATATTTGATATGAGACTAAATGCACGTTCTTTTAGTGAATTAAAAATATGTAAGCTGTTTATGTGAATTAAGTCTCCACTGTGAGCCAGTACATTGCATTGTGCTTCTTAGCGGACTCCCAGCAGCATGAGCTTTTTAAACACTTTCCACTGGCTGATTTTCCCTATTTAAATATTCCCTCTGGGCAGTAATACCCTTAATAAGAATACAACAACCTGCTGTACATTTGTGTTTACTGGCAGGGAGCATTATTAGGCCGTAATTTAGCCACTGCTGACATGCTATTACTTACGCATATCTTATGATGCATGATTGACCCCTTGTGTTTTAATATGAACCTCCTTTTTTTTTTTAAAAAGCACTGGATGTCTATACAAGACTCAACAAGCATTTGAGTAGAGCAAAACAGTAACTCTGTGAACTTTCAAACGTTATGAAAACAGTTTTGGTATCAGACAGTAATGAAGCCAAAATAAAAAAAAGTGTATAAAAATGTATAAAAATTGTATTTCCTTTTTTAAAACTTTATTTCTCATAATCGATACTTAATTTCTCCCACTTATAACTTTAACTTTACATCTCACAATGTGACTACTCATTTGTGACTTTAAAACTCTCTTTATATCTCACAGCATGGCTTTCTAATCCTACACTTTACCTCACAATTATGTTTTTTATTCTTTACTTGGAAGCATGGTTTTATTCCACAGAGACAGACGTCATACTCGGAGTGTGCGGTTTTGTGAAAAATAAGAAAAATAAACCATTTTTAAAAAGTAATGCACTTCTAACATGATGTAATATATATAAATGAATATTCAGGGCATTAAACAAAAGAAAAATGCCATTGTCTCTGAGATTACAACCCAAGCGAAATAATGAGCACTCTGACAGGAAACACATATATAATCTCATTTGAAAAAGAAGTCTATGACAAGTTCTGAAATCACAACGCTCACTTTTAAATTACTACCCATGAAGGCCACCCACTGACTGTGCGGAAGTGAGCAGCTTCAATTATAAATGCATAAATGCCGAGAGGAACGTACGTGCACAACCATGAACATAAGGCATTTTTCATAATCAACAAGCTTAGCTCTTGTTAAAAGCAGAAACGATTCTCTCATTGTTAGCCCTGTGATCACTGACTGCTTTATCCTGTATGTTTTTACTCACCTTGACAGAGATCTTCCCCTCATCCTTTGGTAAGTGTGCAGCCAGGAACCAGTCTCCTGGGAGGGGGCTGGTGACATTGAAAACCCCCGTGGTGCGGTTGGGCAGCGTCCATGTCAAAGTGACAGCGAAGGAGCCTGGTACAATGGTGTCCTTTGGAAAATGTGTCTGGAGGGGGTTGATTACAGGTGGAGCTCCTGACCTGAAGTACCTGTAAACCAAGATGATAGTTACATTTCAAGACATGCTGTGGACTCTTTCCTTGGATGAGATCAAATGCATCAGTCATTTTTGTCTAATATATAGGAAAACTATATCACAGAAATATAATGAAACAAGTGAGTCCATGTAGTGAGAAACACAGGGCCAGAGAAAGCACACTAACATCAGTCCTGAATCAATTAGAATGCAGAAGATGCAACAATTTCTCACTCGATCACAAGAGAGGAAGTGGAGCATTGTGACTGATTCTAAATTATGCATGAAGTAAATCGTAAACAAATATTCCAACATTTAACTTCATCGTTAATGTTTTGAGCAATGCTTACGAATTTAGGAAGCATTGATTTGGAACAGCGCCTCGACTAGGCTGCAATTACAAGTAAAGGAGAGAAGAATGAAAGAGACGAAAATCATTCACTTACATTAGACTCATTTTCAACACAAAACCACAACGTGCTTCTCTTCATTTCGACATGGGAGCACAAGGCCATGAAAGTAAAAAGTCTTCCCTCAGTCTCTAGCCTGTCAGTCAGGATACAGACACAGGCAGACAGTAGGAGCCTGCAACAAATCATGCCATGACACTTTTTCTAAAAGGTTTCACTGTCTGCAATTATTTTTGCTCAATGCACTGCTTTGTGTCTCCTGTAGTTTGTCAGTCACAACCCTGACAATCCTTGTGGGGAAAAAAGCCCCTGTATGAAGGGTTTCACAACAAAGACTATCAATTACTCTTTTATTCTCCGTTTCTCTCATTTTCAGAGGTAAAAATGTCTTTGTGAGACAAGTAAAAATGGCAAAAGACAGCACAACCACATATGTGTGTAATAGAGTCACACAATAATTCAGACATACCCATGATGAATACTGATATTGCATTCATCACTGACACATTTTAAGTGTTCACATATGAATTTATCTTCATAACTGTGCACAGCTAGCTAAACACCCACCAAAAGAAGAATATAACACTTGGAGAAAGCTGTCTGATTCCCATTGCTCAGGTAGTGCAGCACCCTCCGGAAATATGCCTTTTGAAATCTGGGTCAATGATGTGATGCTCACTTTATGTCCTAGCTATTAATCTACACACAAAAAAAAGGCATATGAGGTGTTCAGATGCAAAAGCCTCTAAGTGTTGTCTGAAAGTTTCTTCTGAAATGAGCATTTTTATCAGGCTCCTATATTCTTGTTCAGTTATTTCACTTTAATTGCATAGAAAAGGACCTATACATTGCCATTAGAGTAAAATTACTGAACCTAAACATAGGAGCCTGATAAAAAAACTTCTAATTTTAGAAGAAATTTTAGAGGCTTTTGGATCTGAACTCTTCATATATACAATGACTTGAATACACCTCACTTAATTAAATTAAATTAACTCAATTAAAAAATATATAATAATTAATATTCATCTGGATATTCATCATGGAAATAAAATTAGAGGTATTGGTAATATAACAGTCTTGATATCATAATGAAGAAAAGGTACAAAAAAAAACAGAAAAAAGAACAAGAAAATATATTATAAAAATGTCACATATGTCTACAAAACAGGAAAAGATATTGTAGAAAGGTAAATAATATCCTTTACCCTTACAGAAAACCCTTACAGATACAAAAACAAACAAAAATGAATAAAAAAACTAAATAAACTACCTCAACAAAAACCCCTTTATAAGTCTTTAAAATATTAGATAATCTCACCAGCCAAAACTGATTTCTTGTCTATACAGTATAAATTCCTTT
The DNA here is from genome assembly GCF_001515645.1 of Sinocyclocheilus grahami. Taxonomy (NCBI): domain Eukaryota; kingdom Metazoa; phylum Chordata; class Actinopteri; order Cypriniformes; family Cyprinidae; genus Sinocyclocheilus; species Sinocyclocheilus grahami. The sequence goes on from NW_015505962.1 coordinate 190,546, forward strand.
AAGGAGGCAATCTATTAACGATTTTCTGTTGCATAGCAGTAGTAGTCCAGGTCCTATCTACTAAACCTGTTTGTCAAGAAAATGTTTTAATAATATATTTTGACAATTAAAAACTGACGATTACAAATTCTCCCATTTTTCTTTGAATGGCCGTATAATGTCTTCAGATTTCTTTGTGTGTTTCTCCTTCATGAAACAGACATGCAATCTTCAGAGATGGTCATGCTAACCCAGAGGTCCTGGATCCTTGACAGGTAATAACTCAAAGTGCTTCTGCTAGAGCTCTGCAGGGTTATTAGATAAGTCATCCTGCCCTTCTTGTACTCTGAGCTAGTGTACCTAAAACATGCCCCATCATTCGGGGTCTTATTCTAAGACGGAGACCCCATACTGCTTACTTGAATGTGACGACGTCGTTGAAGCACAAGCTTGTGTTCAGCACCATCAGATAGATGTTTTCAGCACTGGATAATGATTTTATCTGGGTTGTGTTTTGCACTGAGCCATGAACTTTTTCCTTTGAGGCTGCAGTGGCAGCTCCAGATTTTTACTAAGATGCTGCCTTGTAGTTCCGAGGGAGTGTTCAAACTATAAAGACATCCGTGCAGGTAATATGAACACAGTGCACAGACTGGCAGCTATGGTGCTAGGTTATTTTTTAACAATGTTAAACTTTAACTTCACCCAAAATGCTGCCATCTGATATGTAGAGGATTTTGTTTCCTCATCGGAACAGATTTGGAGAAATTTAGCATTGCATCACTTGCTCACCAGTGGATCCTCTGCAGTGAATGGGTGCCGTCAGAATGAGAGTCCAGATAGATGATAAAAACATCACAATAATCCACAAGTAATCCTAGTTGATCAGTTAATGTATTTTGGCCAGAAGTGATAAAAGTGGTTTAAAGTTCAAGCACCTTAATGATGGAACTGTTTATTAAAAACATGCATTTTTCTTCACAAGATGTTAACTGAAGGACTACAGTCATGTTGTGGATTATTGAGACGTTTTATCAGTTGTTGAAGTCTCATTCTGACGGCACCCATTCACTGCAGACAATCTACTGGTGAGCAAGTGATGTAATGCTACATTTCTCAAAATCTTTTCCAGATAAAGAAACAAACTCATCTACATCTTGAAAGACGTGAGGGTGAGTAAATCTTCAGCAAATTAATTTTTTGGGTAAACTATGCTTTCAATTGCAACATTTTACAATAAGATTCAATTTGTGAACATTAGTTAATATATTAGGTATTATTTACAAACAATTAACAAATATTATTTTAGTATTGATCATTAGTATTCATTAATTTAGGTTACTGTTAGTTTAAAAAATGATAAATATAGAAACTATTATTATATAACTTATATAACCATGTAAACTAAAATGTATAAAATCCTGCTAAATTCATGTTTCCAAATTAATTCATGTTCTTTTATAATATATTAAGTAATTTATTTCAATGTATGCATCTTGTAATGTTAAAAATGAGTTAGCAGTAAAACATTGTTGTTCGTGATTCTAAATATTGATTCTAATCTAATAATGATCTATTAACAATCTGAACTTTATTGTAAAGTGTTACCAATTTTATTCTTAATTTTCTTAAAAGATAATGAAAACAATGCCAATTTTGAGTATAGTGCGATACCGTGACACAGGACTTACATACACATACATAAATGACCACAGCAAAAGACACTTTTTTTCTAATTAACTTAGCATGTACTGTAAATTAGCATTTCCCTGGGACTGAATAAATCTATCTGACGAAGCTACCATGCATCCTTAATGCGCTTCTCTATACAGTTCAAATACGTAAGCTCACACAAGGCGAAAAAACATGCCATATAAAAGATGACATGCCGTATGCAATTTATTGCTCCAAAGGTCTGGCTTTTCCTTATCCTTTGCAGAGCATGCAGCACTCTGTTGTGATCCAATTAGTTATACATCCATACATGTGAAAGCAATACAGAGCTGTCCTAAGATCAGAGTCCAAGCTGTATGTAAACTGGCCCTTCAGCAAACAGATCATCATAATCAGATCAACATGCTCTGTAGTCAGTGCATTTCCTCACAATGTTTATGGTCACACTCTATTACTATCTAGTTGTCAATTAGGCTGGAGAAAGTTTGAAACAAGGTGGAAAAAAAACAAGGTTTGGTAATTAACACAAGGCAAGTTTGGCTACAAAAATAACACAAATGAGCACTCACAAAAGCTGGGAGACAAAGATAAGAATGACATTAATTGGTATTATGAATGTCAATCCATTAAAACAAATGTAATCAAGTAAACATGATATGATGATTAATCTATCAAATTAATAGCAAATAATTACATTTATTAGTATTGAAAAGATCCTACATGAAGGTAATTTGAAAATACTGTAAGTACGTGTACGTACTCAGTAATAACAGTATATTTTGGAAATGATAATGCACAGAATTATCACAGGCACTTCAAAATACTGTGAATAAGTCTTGGTACCTTATTACCTTTTAGAACATACATTATCTTCTTGTTCATCAAAAATTTACAACACTGTGTGTATGATGCAACAAGCTAAATGCAAATGCAAGTTTATTCCATAGAAAAGAAAAAATAGTCTGGTTATCCTGGTACATAACACAACTATACGTTTCTGACACTCAGTTTGTCACAGAGAATAAATTAAGTCAAACAATATTTATATGTTTTTAAACAGCCATTCAGATTTTTGTATTATTTTAATCTGGACTAAAGTATGCCAGAAAAGATATCTAGGTTCAGTCCATTGAACTATTGTTTTATTGGTCGATGATATTTTCAATACGGTGATAAAAGCTTAAAGGATTATATTGTGATATGAAAAGTAGATATGTAACATGCCTAAAGCATTAAATAGACATCAATTAGATGTTTTTTGAACTCAATATATTGTGTTTTTTTTATCTTTAAACATGGGTTCAGTCAAATGCATCTCACTGAACTCATCAGCTTGATATTAGAGACTCCAAGACCAGAAATGAGTGCGTCAGAAAAAGGAAGCATTTAAAATGTGCACAGTTGGGGATACTACATATAAGTGATGACCACTGATGTGTCAGGGGCTTTTTTTGCAAGAATAAATAGTTTAAAACTTTTTATAATTTAAAGTACAAAATGATTTTTTTATCTTTTAACATGGGTTCAGTCAAATGCATCTCACTGAACTCATCAGCTTGATATTAGAGACTCCAAGACCAGAAATGAGTGCGTCAGAAAAAGGAGGCATTTAAAATGTGCACAGTTGGGGATACTACATATAAGTGATGACCACTGATGTGTCAGGTGCTTTTTTTGCAAGAATAAATAGTTTAAAACTTTTTATAATTTAAAGTACAAAATGATCATGCTAAATTGACAGCACTAATTATTACATTTGAATACATGTAGCCTATGTCAAAGCCTACAAAGAAGAAGAAAAAAAGCATACATTCATATGAAATTTTAGTGACATTTTAACAAGCACGTAATTATTAGAGTTGTCGCCTCTCCTTGTTTTCAGCACCATGGACAGCAGACGAACAGAAAGACGAATGAGGCACACCATAACATTTAGTTATAGAGCTCTGCTGAGAGGCAGGTCTAAAACCTTGATATTAATATACTCCAGATATCAAGGCATTACTTCAGTGTTGCTGGCACATAGCAGGAGTAGTTTACATTTAGGCCATATGTCCAATCTTTTCTTTGCCAGCTGAAAATGCCAGGTGCTCTTTTGAAAACACCCAGCTGTGGCGCTTGAGAGCACTTTGTAGGCGAAGTGTTTAGCTAGACCCGTGAATGGAAACCATTAATATTTAGCTATTATTTCTCCATTGGTGTTCAGTCATTGTACAAGTAGAATGTGATGGTTGGTGATATTTGTCCCGCCCCTCCTCCACTGTGAATGGAAGGCTGGGTAAATGTTTTACCTACACAGCCTTAGTCCTCAAAATGGACTTTGTTCTGCACGCAACCTGTGGTAAACTTTGAGGTTAAAATGAAAAATTTGACATACAGCTGTAGGATATCAGACCGAATCAGACAATGTAAGATTTGATAAAGAACAGTTGAAATACGAGGAGCCCAAATTCCACAGAGGCCCAAGACACAGGATGTCGTAAATCAGATCCTGGCTCCACAAGCCGGAACCAACCAGCAGCTTTGAGTAGCTTACAGCATTTAAACAAAAGAACACTTATTGACAATTCCAAGGAGATTGTCAATTTTGGGGGCAAGTAATTAAGATTAATGGTCAAAAGAGATTAACGGTGTGACCATCACATGGTAACCAGTGATAGCAATAACAGTGCAATCTATGGAGGCCCATCTATCTTTCTTAACTTCCATATAGTAATCTTTCTTTCTATCTCTCTGTCTGTCTGTGAATTCATTTGTCTTTATCTATCCATCTTTTTGTCTATCTTTCGTTCCCTCCATCCACCAACCTATCCATATATATTCATCCATCTTTCTATAATCCATCCATGCATCCATTTTTCGATCCATCTTTGTCTATCCATCATCCTATCCATCCCTCTTTCTATCCATTCATCCATCTATGTATCCATCTTTCTGTCTATCCATCTTTCTATCCATTTATCCATCTATCCATCCATCTTTCTGTTTATCCATCTATCCCCTCAATATGCATTCATCATCCATCTTTCGATCCATCTTTGTCTACCCATCTCTCTTTCTATCCATTCTTTCTATTCATCCATCCATCCATCCATCCATCTTTCTATCATCCATCCATCCATCCATGCATCTATCCATCTTTTGATCCATCTTTGCCTTTCCATCATTCTAACATCCATCCATCCATCTTTCTTTCTATCCATCTTCCCTTCATCCATCCATATATACATCCGTCCGTCCATCCATCCGTCCATCTATATTTCTGTTTCCATCATTATATCTATCCTTCTTTCCTTCCATCCATCCGCCAATCCATATATCCATCCATCTTTGTTCATGCATCCATCTATCCTTCTGTCTAGCCATTTTTCATCTCCTTTCTAACTTTCTTTCTATCCATCTTCCTTTCATCTATCCATCCGTCCATCTATCTTTCCATCTTTATATCTATCCTTCTTTCCTTCCATACATCCATCTTTGTCCATGGCTTTCTTTCTATCTCTCTGTCTGTCTGTGAATTCATTTGTCTTTATCTATCCATCTTTTTGTCTATCTTTCTTTCCCTCCATCCACCAACCTATCCATATATATTCATCCATCTTTCTATAATCCATCCATGCATCCATTTTTCGATCCATCTTTGTCTATCCATCATTCTATCCATCCCTCTTTCTATCCATTCATCCATCTATGTATCCATCTTTCTGTCTATCCATCTTTCTATCCATTTATCCATCTATCCATCCATCTTTCTGTTTATCCATCTATCCCCTCAATATGCATTCATCATCCATCTTTCGATCCATCTTTGTCTACCCATCTCTCTTTCTATCCATTCTTTCTATTCATCTATCCATCCATCTTTCTATCATCCATCCATCCATCCATGCATCTATCCATCTTTTGATCCATCTTTGCCTTTCCATCATTCTAACATCCATCCATCCATCATCCATCTTTCTTTCTATCCATCTTCCCTTCATCCATCCATATATACATCCGTCCATCCATCCATCCGTCCATCTATATTTCTGTTTCCATCATTATATCTATCCTTCTTTCCTTCCATCCATCCGCCAATCCATATATCCATCCATCTTTGTTCATGCATCCATCTATCCTTCTGTCTAGCCATTTTTCATCTCCTTTCTAACTTTCTTTTATCCATCTTCCTTTCATCTATCCATCCGTCCATCTATCTTTCCATCTTTATATCTATCCTTCTTTCCTTCCATACATCCATCTTTGTCCATGCATGCATCCATCCATCCTTCTGTCTAGCCATCTTTCTATTCATCCATCCAGTCTGATATTTAGATGTATCTATATCACTGTTTTACTCAATATAGGGTACACTCCTGTCAAAAGAAGGAATATATATATATATATATCGCAGACAGGCCATTTATATTACTTGATAGGCCCCGAAGACACGTATTTCATTATCGCACAAACTGGAACATAGGCATACTTACTGTAATTATGAAAGGCAATATGTTCCCCTGGAGGTATGACTGACATTATGAGTTTAAAATACGTCCTTCTGAAGTTAACACTGAGATCACTGTTTATAGCGCAACTTTCTCATGTAGCTTTCCCTTGAGGCCACCAGAGAGGTTTATTCACAATATTATATACCCAGGGGAGATAAAAGAGGAGGCTTGAGAAGGTTTTTATGTATGTGCAGTCTGAAAGAAATCTGACATCAAAGAAGCATAAGAGCCAGAGAGCTTCTGTGGAGGGAGTGCATTTAAAACATCATAACCTGTGCTTAATGCTAGAGTTAATGCTACTTTTATGTTAATTTTAAGGTCAAAGTAGCAGCAGCGGTAGCAGCAAAGTAGTAGCAAACAAATAAAGCATACACTACTGTTCTAATGTTAATGCTGAACGCATGAAAAGCAGACCTCTGTGATGGGGCTATTTGTCAGAGAAACCAGTGGTGGAACATTGACTCAAGGACAGTCTCTTCTCCTCTTTATAATGTCACACAATTAAAGACAGCCTGAAGTTACTTCCTCACCACTTATGATGTACATTCAGTGACAGGCAATAACAAGGTCAGTGTTTTGATGAAACTTTAATGACAGCCAGTGTGCTGGGATTTGAAGACCTGAGTATTCAGTGAATAATATTCTCCATTTTGATTACCCAAGGGCCAAGACTAACTTTAACAACAGCTCTTGTGCTAGCACACCATGTGCTGGCTATGAAAGTGCACTGGGATCATTCAAGGATGACTTGAAAGAAATGGACAGAGAAAGATAAAGGCTAAAAGAACACCTTGTGAAGTATCTGAGAGCTCATTGGAGGAAAAATGTACAAGAGTGAGAGTATTCACACTTAATTTCAGGACATTTTGGCTTCATCTGTGCCTAAAAAGCACGGAAATGGGGTAATGTTGTTGCTTTTTATTTGTAAAATTGGCTTAAAATCTGACCAGGTTTAATGAGATATTCAGGGTTCAATACAAGTTTGGCTTAATCAACAGCATAGTGTTGATTACCACCACATTTTATTTCAACTTGACCGTCCTTTTCTTTAAAACAAGTATCTGGGTTACAGTGAGGCACTTACAATGCAAGTGAATGCAGCAAATCTGTAAACATTTAAAAATGGTTTCGAAGAAATACAAATATTTTCGTGTGAAAATCACTTACTAACCTTTTGTGTGTAAAGTTATATTCAATTTTACAAACTTTGTTGCCATGACAGATAACTCATAAAACCCTCACTGTAAAATAGATTGCGATTTTAACAGTAAAAGGCTGTAAAAATACCACATTAAAAAAACGGTTAATTGGTTAACAGGACGTTTCCGTACTATATACAGTGAATAAACTGCAATACAGCTAACCTTACATTTAATGTCATTTTACAGTAAAAGCACTGCTAAAATTACCGTTTATGGAAGTGAAAAAGAACAAGTCATTGTATAATATACAGTGAAAGAATTCCCTGCATGATAGTTCACATTTGATGTTTTTTCATTGAAATAACTGTTTCTACTTATCAGTTGTGTACATTAGGGTTTTATCTGACATCTAACGTTGTTAAATTGTTGTTTATTGCATTATTTTACAATCATGCATGTTCTGTTTCCATAATGGTGTTCTGTATTTGTGTGAATGACACTGTGCACCTTCTATATATTAGTATTTACCTCAGTTTGTGGAAGAGCTGTTTGTGATTATCTTTGATTCATCATGTGACTTTCTCATCACAACCTGTTTTTAGTGGTTGTTGATGTATTACAATGGTACAAAACAGATATTAGTACTCCAGTAGATTGATATATTAACATTATTCCAGTTAATGAAATGTTTGTTTTTTTGTAACGGTAATCAACACTGTGCCACAAATTCTTTCAACTGATCTTAACTTGTGATAAATCTGATGATATCCCATATTCTCATCAACCAGAAAAAGGTCATTTTTTGTTTTGTAACCTTTAGCTGATAACCAAATGACTCAATGTCTTTTATGACTAATAAAAATATAGGACCATCCTAATTTTAGAGGCCATTTAGAATGGATTAAAACAATTCTACTGAATGAGTAATCAACACTGTGCCACAAATTCTTTCAACTGATCTTAACTTGTGATAAATCTGATAATATCCCATATTCTCATCAACCAGAAAAAGGTCATTTTTTGTTTTGTAACCTTTAGCTGATAACCAAATGACTCAATGTCTTTTATGACTAATAAAAAATATAGGACCATCCTAATTTTAGAGGCCATTTAGAATGGATTAAAACAATTCTACTGAATGTGACCCTGTGAAATTAGTAAAAGTGTCAGATTTGGATTTTAAATATTATCTGTGTCACTTGGTGTTTTATGCTTATGGATCTCCAGTGTGCAGTTATGCTGTGAATTCTGCCAGCACCACACTTGATAAATGCCTTTTTACGGAGAGCACAGAAAATGATCAGCATCTGGGAAATGATCCTTGATCCAATGATCCAATGCTATTTTATCAGGGCAAACAGTGAGTACTCTTCAGTGTGCGTGCCAGAAAGGTTATTATATTCACGCATGTGACATTTGGCTTTTACATATCCCCTCCTCTCATCTAAAATGCTGATTGGACATATGTGACCACATTACGCTGTTGTCCTTGTCTGCCCCCCCAACCAACCCTCAATGGATGTAACCTGGAGGTTTAGCCAACTCACACTGTCACATTGCGGTCTGGGCAGCTGTCTCCGAAGGTGCCCCCTTGCTCCTTGAAGGTGATGAGGTTCCAAACAGCCACCACGGTGTCTTCAGGCACGTTGAAGTGGAACAGCTCCACGCTGGCAAAAGAGCGGTAGGCGTTGAGCTTGCGAGGTGTCCGGGTGAAATAGTCAGTTACAAACAGGCAATCTAGGGAATGGAACAAGGAGAGAATTATTTAGATAAAAGCTGGCAATATATGGCGATTGGCTAGAAGCTGGGTGGGAAGAGGGTTGGAGGAATCAGTCTTAATGCGGTTTGGTTGACCTTCCTTCTGAAAGCTCCACCAGTGATTTAATCACACTTGCCGTGGGTCATGCGTGCTTTGGCTTTGATTCAAAGACCCAGACTCTATGCAAAATAAATTTTGTTGCAATCCCTCAATACAAGGCCAGGGAGGAAGCAGCAAAATGACATTTGCAATCTGCCTTAATGAGCCGTGGCTTCCTATGGCTCCATTGTCAGAGAGCCTAATGGCTTCCAATCTCCTCATGATTTGTAGAGGGAAACATTTATACTCAACTGCCCAGTTCCTTCCATGATATTCATGTATTCCCTGTGTGTTCAACGCACAGGTGCAAATGCAGTTTGCTTGCCCCAGATGAATGTTGCTGTTACTAATGAGCATCTTTACTGCCCTTTTATCATGACGATAATCTATGACTGTCAAGAGCAGTCAAGATGCTCAGTAGACTTAATATTTTCTATACACTACATGGCCAAGAGTTTGCGGTCAGTAAGAATTTTTGTTCTGTTCTTTTGAACTTTCTATTCATCAAAGGATCTTAAAAAAATGTATCACAGTTTCCACAGAAATAATGTTTTTGAAATAAGTCTCTTATGCTCAACAAGGCTGCATTTAAAATTGATAAAGTACTGTAAAACAGTAATATTGTGAATTATTATTACAATTTACAAATAACTTTTTTTATTTGAATATATTTTTAAAATTGTATTTTATTTTAGTGATGGTAAAGCTGGATTTTCATTAGCCATTACCTCAGTCTTCAGTGTTACACGATTCTTAAGAAATCATTTTTAATATGCTGAATAAACATTTATCTTTTGTAACAAATGTATTTATTGTCACTTTTGATCAATTTAATGCACCTTTTCTGAATAAAAATATAAATTTCAGCCTAACCAAGATTCATTCATTTACAGCGGGCGTAATTCATTTTTAGTGAAATTTTCCCTCAGTATGCAGTAAAAATTGTCCTCCAATCAGGGAACAACATTTATCTGTTTTAGTACAACATGTTTCAACATGTTACAAAATGTTTCAGTACTAAATGATTTAGCCTGATATTACCATTGCTGTTGCAACAATTTGTAGTGGGTTTGATGATACTAAACTTGCCAAATAGTAGTGCACTCACACATATTATATTACTGATAGCATAAGTTTGTAAGTCAGGTTAGGTGACCAGTTCTTATATCTGATTCATATGAAGCTAATCTTTTTGATCCAGTATTAATACAATCCAGCTATACCAAATAGCATGCATAAACACTTATGCACTAAATCTCACTAAATAATCCTGAATAAGAAAAAAGTGATCTACTCCTACAAGCCAATGATATACAATTTTTTTTTGTTTTTTTATTGGTTTTAAATATTGGTTTTAATTTATTATTTTTTATAGTATTATTTTTGTTATTTAATTTTTTATTTTATTAATTTTCTATGAATACATGTTTGTATCAAAGAAAAGACATTACGCTTGTCTTTAATCATGTATACCTGAAGTATACTTGTAATAGTTCCACTTCAGCACAATCAAATATACTTCAGTAGATCTTGAGTTGGACTTCAGCACTACTTCTGCACAAATAAAGTGCATTAAGTACAAAACTAGTTGTTCCAATTTAGCACACCTTAAATATACCAGTTTAGTATACTAAAACTACAATTGCAGGGTATTTTTATTAAGCACATAAATATGTAAATGTATTTGTAGTATACTTAACACAAAATAAATGTATTTCAAATACATTTGAGTTTTTTTTTGTTTTTTTTCACTAGGGCCAATATGGACATTTTGGATTATACAATAACCAATACTTATTTTTTTACTTCATTACAGCCAATAATCAATATATCTGCCATTATTAGATATCAGCTACATTTTGTAAGACTAATTACCAAAAAAAAAACTCACCTTAAAGGGATCCCTAGTAAAAAAAATTAATATACTACAAATACATTTACATATTATGCACTTAATAAAAATACCCTGCAATTGTACTTTTAGTATACCAAACTCAAATATTTAAAGTCTGCTAAATTTGAACAACAAATTTTGTACTTAATGCACTTTAATTGTGTGGAAGTAGTGCTGAAGTCCAACTAAAGATATACTTAAATATATGATTGTGCTAAAGTGGAACTACTGCAAGTATACTTTAGGTACACTTTAAATATTTAAAGACCGATATTATTTAAAGATCATACAATCTTCATCAATAGTGACATTAAAACATATTTTAGGCTTAATATTAAGAAATGTACATTGTGCACAAAGTAGTACTCCAAATAAAATTTTATTAAAATTTTTATATCAGTAAGCCTTGAGCGATATATCAGTAATTATGTTAATAGACTTGTCTTGAACTATACTTAGTATAAAATAAATGCATTTTAAATCTATTACTTTTTTACTAGGGATAGTTCACCAAAAACATTTTAATTCTGTCATTAATTACTCACCCTCATGTCGTTCCAAACCCATAAGACCTTCGTTAATCTTCGGAACTCAAATTAAGATATTTCTGACCCTGCATAGAGACCCATGCAACTGAGTAAAAATGGCACAATTCCAAAGGGCATCAGCACATGTCAAAATGACAAATGTCACATGTTGAATAAGGGAGCAACCCTGGTGGGCTAACAACCCTTGCACGCACACTTACACGCACACAACTTTCAGTCTTAAAGGGCATGACAGGTCTAATAGAGGAGAAATAGGGGGAAAAATGTGTTGTACTTTGAAAGGAAGGCTACTTACACCATCTAATAACACGTCATGCCTTGTATTTCTGTTGAAAGGGTTCAATTTTCCTATTAAAAATCAGATCGTATAATATTGTGGTACTTTGAAATCCACTACCATTTAAAAGTTTGGGGTCAGTAAGACTTGTACTGATACTTTTATTTTGTTCTTTTGAACTTTCAATTCATCAAAGAATCCTGAAAAAACATCATGGTTTCCATAAAATATCAAGCAGCACAACTGCTTTCAACATTGATCATAATAAGAAATGTTTCTTGAGCACCAGTGTATTATAATCAGTATATTAGAAGGATTTCTGAAGGATCATTTGACACTGAAGACTGGAGTAATGGCTGATAAAAATTCAGCTTTGCCATCACAGGAATAGATTACATTTTATAATATATTAAAACATTATAGCTATTTAAATTTGCAAAAATATTTCACAATTTTCAATCTTTTGAACATTAGTGTACTTCAAAAAAATACTATAGTACTGCCATGGAGGCATGTCCACAAAGCATGGTAATAATAATTTCAATTTATTTACTTTCATTAATTGCACGTGTTTTTGAATGACACATTTGAATGACAGATCTATAGGACACATTTTGTTATGATATGTAGATATGTGTTGATGTGTGAACCACTTTTAGTGATATTTTTGTTCTCAGCGTCAAATGACTGATGGTGCCACAGCATAAAAAAAGAACAAAACACCTGGTCTGTTCTGCATATTGCTGTCTTCACCCTGAACACAGAGCAACAACATTTAAAAACGACTTTACAGCTATGTGCTAACGACTATTAACGCAGTAACATTTGCTTGTCTGGTAGTAAATGGATCATTACTAATGTGCTACTTATTAGCTCACCCCAAAAATAGTACAGCGCTCACTCAGAGCGTATAATTATGGCGCAGCAGTGATATAGGATAGATTGATATTTGTGGAGGCAGCTAATGTTTAGCCTTCTGACAGAGCACCCATCTGCTAAACCTAAATTAATGGGGCCTCAAAGTGCAAGTGTAATTCTTATCATTTTAAAAACTTGCAAAAACAGATTTTGTATGTTTTTTCTTCCTGCTTTTCACATTTTATGAATGCTGTAACTTCATTTTGTAGAAACAAATGCAATTTTTATTTCTTTTACAATGTACAGTAAAGCCGTTGCACTTCTGATAAGAGCTGTGTTTTCTTTATCAGTTTCAACTGATGTAAACGTAAACTTAAAAGTCCACATTTTAAATGCAAGTCTCACGTGAAAAATGGACACGGTCTTCAGAACTGACCCTGAATCTAAAGGAAGTGCCACTTTTAAAATATAATGCATCAATGGAAAAGCATTCAGACTTGGAGTAGGCTTTCAAAGAATCTGCAGAGGAACGGAAATCACATACCATGGTGCAGTGCTGACATGGACAACACTACCCCTCACATGTATTCATTCACGGTATTCAAGAAAACCCAGCTATTACCTCAGTCTGGGTGAATGTGGCCTAGTGTATGTGGGTGTGTGCTTGTTCGCTGAGGGTTGAATGGTTATCTGTATGCCCTGTGTACATAGGTACAAGTGAAGTAGTCATTAATCACAATTGTGCCACTGACTCATCCAGCCGTAACCATCCACAAACAGTATTTACTTTCAGGATGCAAAACATATGCACTATTGTATTATGTTTGAAATGCCAATAAGCCCTTGTGTAAATGAGAAAATAATGAGTGACCTTGTTTGATTTGTGTTCATACATGTTCTTGAATTAAACTGGTTAGTCTCAGGTATTGATGATGCTTCCTGCATGAGAGCTCTTCTCATCTCCTGCTATTGATCAATGTGATCATGCATTTTTTACAGTCTCCTATTGATTTGTGGAAATGGGCACAGCACACAATTTTTATCTTCAAATGAGTTAGGGCTCGTAATATTAATCTGTCGGTACAGAGCATATACCCATCATAAAAAGCAATTAGAATGGGATGTGTAATAATGCCATTTTATTTTAAGACAATTTAAAAATAATAATTATACAGTTTGTATAGTTTCTGATAAGGTTTTACGTATTAATGGATATTCTTTTTTTTCATATTTTACACTTCCTAAGAATAGTAAAGTCAAAAATGTATGAAATAACAGAAACTGAGGTTTAAATTAGTAGTGACCAAAACTGAAACAAAAATAATTTATATTCAAATAAAGATTTTATATTTTAACCTCTTTATATTCGCTATTCCTTGTCAAAATGGGTGCTTTCCTTCCTTTCCAGTCCACAAATGTAAATAAATTAATAAAAAGGAATTCATGCAACTAAACTAGCAATGTTTTGTAAATAAACACAACCACAATGTGTCTTCAAAAATAATTTTACCTTGGGAAAATAATACGCAAATTGTCACTGGGGTAGTAGCTTTTCAAAAGGTACACTTTTTTACTTATTTACTCTTAAAGGGTGTATATTAGTACCATAAAAGTACATATCATTACCGAAAGTGTCCATATTAGTACTTAAATGGTATATATTAGTACCTTTTGAAGGTTACTGCCCCCGTGACATATTTTGTACCTTTTTCTGAGAGTGTACACATTTAAGCTTTTAGATAAAAAAACAAAAAGGTCAAGCCTGTCCAGACTTGTAGTTTAGACAAAATATTTTTCCTGTAGTTTATTTTCCAGTGGTCTAAGACACATGCATTGAAATGAGGATCACATAAAATAAGATTGTAATGTCTCTGTGCTGGGGCTCTTTCCTGGAATGTGTTGCTATGGTTTAATATATCCATGCAACACAGACATATCTGCTTTCATAGACAAGAAACCAAACAGACTGTCCTTCTCTATATGGTTACTTAGTGGTGAGTGCTTCCTCCATTTGGTGGGGAAATAGTCCATGGCCATTCAATTATTGACAACTATCCTGAAATGAATGGTGGAATTGACTTCTTAAAAAAGCAATTGATTTTTTGCACCACTACTAGACACCCCGAATTGAAAAACTTCAAGATGGATTGCTTGACCCAAATAAAACATAGTATACTATATCAAACCCGCCTATACAGACCAGATGTTGTCTAGAGACAGAAATGCTCTAGTGCTTGTACATGCATTGTTATTTCATATAAAAGTTAGCAATCTAGTCAGATACTAGTCTGATAGATACCAAATGTAGTTGGTGATAACTATACAAATTGTTACAAGCTGTTTTTTTTTACTACCTGATCTGATCCGTGAAAAATATTTTTGCTGATGTATACTAATGTGTTTAGATTGATTCAACTTTAAATACAGTAACATTTTATTATTTTTGTTTATGAAATGTGTTTATTCCACATGACAATGGCTGACGTGTGCTGTATTTACTGCTATATGTAAAAGATCATATCTAAGTGTGCATATGACACAGCATCCATTAATTGCTTTGCTGTGGTGTTCTAAAAACTCCTATTCAAATGAGACGATAAGTGTACGTGACTGTCGCTGAGAGCTGGAGGCCACTAAACTGAGCAGGCTCAGGAAAGAGAGGATGAAGCTCTGTCTTTATGAGGCTGGCCAAGGTGATAAACAGGCCATGATATGAAGGGGGAGGGTGGTTTGATAAACTGGACCATTCGTGTTATTGCACTGCTTGCAGAGCCCAGCCAAGGGCTTTGACATGAAAACGGCCATCAGTCTCACTCCATCTCTCCTTCAAATCGATATTCACCTTCATGAGGATTCATGACCGTGGTTGTGGCTTACTATAATAACAGTCAAACATGAAGACACACCAAGCTGCCTCTGCCAGTATGTTGTGTTGTGGTTTTGTTATTGACAAGCAAAATGTCCAAGAATAAAGATACTATAGTTGACCTCATCTAGCATCACTTCATTAAAGGTAAACATCGTGTCCTGTTTCTGCACCAATTATTTATTAAATAATAATTATTATTTATTCAATTATTAATAATAAATAATATTGTGTAACTACACTGTAAATCCCACTGAGTTAACTCAATTCAATTAAGGAAACTAATTGCCTTGATTCGTTCAAGTTTAGAAACCTATAGTTATGAGTGAGTTCACTAAAAGCATATTTCCAAAAGTACATTTAAACTCTACTCAATTATTTTATGTTATTGAAACTTAGCTGTAATAATTAAAATGACTTACATTAATAATATTGACTCTTATTTTCTACATTTACCTACTAGCTAGCAGGCACACAGTGCTAATACAACAAGACTATTGCTGCATCAATAAGTGGCAATAATACTTACAAAGTATAGTTAATCTTAACATGGCCCATGCTCGACCTACTCTACGGTAACCCCCAAAAACTCAAACATAACAGAAATCCTTTTAAATCCCAACACCATCAGATCTCCACTCATATCAATCTTTTGCAAAATCGCATAAAATAGCATTTCATTTCATTTTACTCTCCTTACAGAATCTGAAGCAAAGCATGCTGGAAACTAGAAATCTGCTGTAACTCATTCAGTTTGAGTTCTACTTAAAATAATCATTACTGAGTTCATATAACTTTTTTCTATTAAGTGCAATGAACTTTCAGTGAAATTTGAGTGGAATGAACTCACTTATCAACATGATTGTTTCGATACAAAATGAATCAGTGTTTAAATGAATTTGTTGAGCAAAATGATTCAGTAATTTATTCATAAAGACAGTTCTGAGTATTATTTTTGAATGAATCAGTGTTTTTAAACAAATCTGTTGAGTGAATGATAAAATGACTTACCCAATTACCTGTTTTTTTAATACATTTAATTTAAATAAATGAATTTAATGTTAATTTAATAATTTAATCACATGTGGCACCTTCTACTGGCATAACAACTAATACACAGACTCATAGTCTGCCATTATTATTCAGTACAGCTGTTGAATAATGTAGTTTCTCATTATCTCACTGAACTTATCTTATTCACCACAAGGAATAGTTCCCCCATAATTGAGTTCAAGAGGATGATAACGTTTTCAAATATGAAAAATGCATACTGAATTACACTTACAATATTTGAGAGCAACAACATACTAATATACTGATAGACTAGAGTGTATTGTTTTTTTGTTTTGTTTTTTAAATTTTAGATTTACATTCATGTTTAATGCAAAAATGGAAGAATTCATAGAGGTTTGGCACAAAGGTGGGTGTAAATGACAGAATTTGTTTTTTGGGTGAAACATTCCTTTCAAATCTTGACAGTAATGCAGCAAACCCTTTAAATAATGTGCCAATCAACTCTCAATTTGAAACCCTGAGGTTATATTTCTACAAAGAAGTATAAAGGCAGTCGTTTTCCATGTGAACTCATCGATCATGTAAATATCGCCTCCACAGTGTGATATCTTCCGCTAAGTGTGCTCAATAGTGCTCGATTCCTGTGCTCTAACTAACTAACTGAAATGATAGTGCTAAGCTGCTTGAAACATGTGAATACATTTATATATTAATTTAAAAGGGGATGTTTGCATGCCAAATGGTAAATTGTGAATGTCTTTAATCTCACCATAAAATATTTTGTCAGGTAACCTAAAAATGTCCTTCATGTGGGAACATCTAATTGAAGTGGTTTTATTCCTACTAAAAAAAGAAATGTAATATGACTAAAACAACCTGGCAACAATAGGTTACACAAATGAAAATCATTTGTTAAATATCAGATGAGGTAGAAAAAGTTTCCTTAAATAACAGCAGCATATTTTCACTTTTTTCAGTGTGTAAAAGAAAGAAAAGCGACATTGTCAAACCAGTAATTATTTCTCACTGCTTCCAAAAAAAAAATTGTTCTCTTTTTGAGGATAAACAAAACCACAAGCAAAGGGAGCTCACACTGAGTGCAGGGATGAATCAAGTCGAGTCAAGAGTTTCAAACTAGGTCAGAGAGCACACAAGGATTAAGCAAAACTAGAAGAAAGAACAGAAGCGGGAACTGTGGGACCTGGATGAAAATCCACGTGTCATCCCTGGTCAGGCAGTGTGAATGCTCCTGTTATGCACAGAAGTCAAAATAGCTACTTTACATCATTTCCACCTTGGCACGAGCTTGTCTCGTACTCCAGGCATGCACCAGCGTTTTCCCTGAGAGACGATGACCTTGCCAACACAAGTCGAATAGCAGCTCTTGTCCTTTGGCAAAACCTTGTTTCCATTTCCCCAGAAACACACACTACGCTGAGGGGAAGACACAGCATCGTCTCCCTGCAGTGTTCTGATTGGACAACCCGAGGCCACCACCTGGCTCAGACTACTGATAGAAACTCTGCCCGGTAAGCATGTTTTAGTGTGTACACTATATAAGCTATATAAAGGACCATAAATCAGTGCTACCTGAATTATTCAGACCGTTCTATTAAATGCGAAGGCATCAACTCTGTGTCTGCTCATTATAAAATGACAACAAAAACTGACTCTCTCTGGAACCTCGTCCTAGAGAAAACTAAATCGAATAAATAAATAATCAAAATAAATAAGCATAAATTGAGAGAGGGAAAAAAACTATGTACAATGATAGAACAAAGAGCTGTTTGTGACTGCCAGGAGAATTTCAGTAGCATATGCAAATTCATAAGAAGTTGCATATGAAAAGTAATCATTAATAATGGCCGGGATGAACAGTTGAGAGTTACTAACGGCAAGTGACAAGTGAAGTTCCAAAGTAGTTGAGGAGATAAGCACTCCCAGCATCTGAATTCTTTATCATATTTTGGAGACGGCTTGCTTTGAGACAGAGTTTTTTATTTTCAAAAGCACAGCCTGGCAGTGAGCAAAAACTCACTTTCAGCAACTACTCTCTATTTTTGATTCTGACTTCAAAGATTATCTTTAAATGAGGATAAAACTCTATCTTATCTTATTTTGAGCCAGATGCTTCACTAAATGCAATTTCGGCTTGTTAAATCAAACGTTTATCATATTATAACATACCAAAGCTTTGCACAAAACAGTTAAAGCACATTACAACAGTAAGGAATTTTTTTTTCTACTTGCCAATAAAGTTGAGAAAGTAGCTAAGATTCCCTGCTCTCTCAAAAAAATAAAACCTTAAATTTTTAAGTCATTTTTAGGTAAGATTTGGTGGTAATTAAAATGTATAATCATTTATTTGCATTTATAATTTCTAATCTTAAATGTATTATTAGTTAATATGCTTAAACATATTTGTTACACACTTTTCAAGCACATAAATATTTTTATTTTATTATAAATATTATTAATTATAGAAAAAGCATGAGTAATTATTATAACAGGATAATCCAAGACTTCAAAAATTGGTTTGCAATTTTCCTTAATGATGATACCAAGCTATCAAAAATCATTCTTTACATTTCAGCAAAGCTTAATTTATGTCAGCTAGCTAGATATTATTTGAAAAGTTTAAAAATCAAGGAATCGCAGAGTAAATCAAATGCTTCAGTTTGCAACTGCTTATTCAGCTTATTAAAGAGGTTGAGTCCTATGACCACTGTGGCCATTTCTTCAGTGTGTACAATCCAAAGATATATATATATATATATATGCAGAACAATGCAGATTGCAAGAGAGTGTAGTAAGAAAACATATGCCAAGAAAATGAAAATACGGATGCGACACATGACTCCCACGCAGTTGTTTACGACTTCATCATCGTTCAGTTCGCAGGCCTTACAGAAACAACTCAACATTCATATCAGAGAAGCTCTGAATCTCCACTTCATCGCCTGTTTCTCAAAGCCGTACACATAGAGGAGCCATCCGTGCCTTTGCGTTGCATGGCAACCTGCTCAGAACTGATGTAGTGATATATGGCCAGAGTTAAATAAAAGAAAGAGAGACTCAGCGAAAGGGAAAGATAAGGGCACAGGAAAACATGGACTCATCGACAAGATAGAAAAATGGAAAAGTGAAAAAAAAGGTTTTAAGGGTCTATTCACACCAGGAAACACCACTAGTTAACTTGCTTTGGTCTGGACCAAATACTGTACAATGTTGATTTTTTTTTTGGTTTGTTTGGTGCGGTTCACTTTCACACTGCCCTTTTTGCAAGTGAACCAGAAATTGTAAACAAAACCACACGCGTGCTTAAGGTCATCCATTCATTGGTTCATCCATTCAACCATACCAGAGTTTGTTTGGAAGCGGACCGAGACCACCTCTTCAGCTGGGTCTCGGTACGGTTATTTAGTCCGCACCCGAGTGCGATTGCTGTATTCACACCTGCCCAAAAGATCCGCACCAAGGGGGAAATTAACTTGAGTTTCGATTCTTGAGTTTGAACCAAACAAGACAGGTGTGAATACAACCTAAGATTTATGCTTCCATATGTTTATGTAACCAAAAGATTGAAGTCTTTTTTACCTGTAATGGTTTGATAGGAAGCTTAATTTATTTTTTTATTTTTTTGTTTTGCAAGGCCAACAGCAGCTACAGTATATGTGCAATTCAATAAAAGACTTTTTTAACTGACGTCAAAGCCTTTCTTTGTTTTATAAGACAAAGAAGATACGTAACACAAGCCTTCTGTTATGAAGGTTCATTTAGTTGTTTTTTTCTTAAATATGTAACAAGCAGGGATAGAATACTGAATGTGCAACAGTTTAAAACTGGAGGTGAGGACATATCGATTTGTACTTATGGCAGGACATCTTTTAAGACCTTAAATGCACAGATCAGCACAGGATGGTATTTTATGCCTAATGGTAGAGTGATTCATTAAAACACACCTTTGCAACAAGGAGGCAGAGAGCACACGTCGATAAGTACTCTCAAAGCTGGTGTAAAACCAAGGGTAAATTTGATTTGCCGTTTATGACCGGCATTAACCCAGTGCTCTGTAAATAAACTTTATGGCACAATTGGTTTTAATACTCCAGCTTGTGCATATGAAAAATAGACTGCAACCATCAAAAAGTGGGAGAAAAGAAGATTTTTACCTTAGTTTGACTTTTGAGACAAGCCAATGACCTTTTCTGTCTAATGTGATTGCGGTTGAATGGCAACTCTACAAGCCAAAAGTGCAGCTCCTAAATGTGATTCATTAGTAATACATGAATCTATAAAGTGTGGTTCTAGCAGATACCGTTCAAAAGTTTAGTTAAGATTTTATAAGTAAGATATTTTTTAAAGAAGTCTCTAATTCTCACCAATTTTTTTCTTTTTCTTTTTCTAAAACTACATAAAAGAAAAAAAATCATACTAACCTCAAAATTTTATGTATGCATTTTCAAAGGTTTGTGTAGACACTGAATCATACATTATTAATGCATTGATAGTATCTAAAATGTAAGCATTTTGTGTACAAACAACTTTAGAGACATGCATATGTCTACAAATCCTGTTAGATTAACTGAACAGAATATTAAATTAAAGGGTTTGTTGTATTTAAATCAATGACACTATATTTTATTTTTAAAACAGTTATCTAATTTCCATTCCTTTCTGTGAGATTTCTGGTAGCAAATTTAAAAAAATATATCTATAAAACAGTAAAATATAACTATGCAAAAATATAAAAAAATTGTAATATAGATAATATATATAATAACAATAGAGGATTGCTACGTATTTTTACATTTCTAAAGCTGTGCATATGTAAATATGTTTTAGATTTTGTGAAAATGTCCATGTTGTACATTTCAGTGTATATCCACTGTTTTTTAAAATACCAACGAATAATGAGATCTGGCTGGTTTTTGGCACTCACAGTGTGCTTTCTTTTTCTCTTCTGATGTAGAGACATGCAGATGAAATTGCCAATAACCAGCCAGAAAGATGCGCAATCTCATCTTGAAATAAAATTACGAGGCAGTAGACTATAAGATAAGATGTGAGATAATCAAGGACAAGGGTTTTTCACAGAAATGAGAAGCAGATGATGGGGGTAAAAAGTAATCCAATTAAGTAGCTCCCGAGAGGGAGGTCAGCACAGGATTTTATTAGGGTTCAGAGCAGGTCATTAAGCATTTATAACATTTCAGAAATGCAATTAGATGACTACGAGGTACGTTTCTTTTGGTTATTATCCAGTAGCTTTCAACCAAATGACTTGAGAAGCCCATCAGTCTCTGTGGCGCAGATCTGTCAGAGGTGTTATGACGGCCTTTCAAATATGTTCTCAAGCTGCTGGGGTAGAAAGACACCCACAGAACACTGCAGAGCCCAGTGATATGCTGTCTGCAGATTAGCAGCCCAGGGGTCACATTGATCTCCAGCAGCATGAGGAAAGTCTCTGCCCGTGTTGGGGCTTACTGCTGTTACAGAGTTTCTGTAGCCTAAAGTGGTACAAGTTTGATTGAATATACCGCTAACCTGCTAATCTCTGACAGACACATGGACAACGTTTCTTCCTCAACATTTCTTCCTGAAGGATTTTATTGTTTTTATTCCTAAGAGGAAAAATGGAGAGAAGCACACATTCTTCAGAATACCTTCTTTTGCGTCCAGCAAACACATACAGCAAAAAATATATTTTTTTTATATCTATTTATAAATACAACATTTTTGCTCAAATATATTTATGTAAATATATTTTCTACCAATATATGTTTATATAAATATACATTTTAAATAAATATATTTTATTTTATAGAAATATATATTTTAAATATATCTTTAAATGTATACATATATTTTGAAAGCATTTTAAAATATATATTTTGACCTCTATATATTTCAGTCCAAGGAACTGCATTTTCTTGCCCCAGAAATACATTTATTATTATTGTGGTTTATGAAGGTTGAAACTAAATATAGTTCCTATTTCAAAATTATATTTCATTGAGCTTCACTGTTTGCAACATATACTTAATATTATATATTTCAAATATATTTTAGCAACAAGAAATACTTTTTTTCCATATGGGGATCAAATAAACTCATAGAGGCTTAGAACAACTAAAGGGGGAGAGTAAATGATGACAATTTTCATTTTTGGGTTAACTATCCCTTTAAGTAATGATTTGAAACAAACATTTTAAAGTACTTGACAGATTTCAACTTGGATAAACATACAAATGTCAATTACTTTTATATACGAATGGCTGACTCAAACTCAAGCAACTGTAATCCAGAACAATTATATTACACGAAAAGGCCACCAGCGTGAAAATGGCACGGCATAAATCCAAAATAGCACACTTCCTCTCAGCCGAGGTATGCTAATTGCCTTCTAAACAAGCGTTGTAGGATTGTTTCGAGTGCTAGCTCGCAGGTGAAGGATTTGCCTCTGAAAAAAATCTTTAATGTTCACTCTTCATCTGTCAAACCTATAAAAAGAGCAGGCCTGCCAGGCCCATTTACTGCTGCCAAAAATGAAGCCTTGTCTCTGGCGTTTGGCATATTGCACCTGACAGGACCCAGGGCAAAGACCAAGAGCCAATTTCAGCTTCTTGGCAGGGCTGCAGCAAGAGTTCGGTGTGGCCTTGCTGAAAGGTGAAAAACTGTAATAAAGAAGATGTGAGGTTTTAATATTAATGTTAGCAAGGGTGAAAATGGAGACGTAGGATCAGGTATGAACAATTGAGAGGGCACTCAGAGAGGCTATGAAACGAGATGGTGGCGAGGCCTAGAGATTGGAGAACTGTTTGCCTGCTGGGTCGTGCGGCTCTGAGTGTGAGCTGAGTGCTGAGGTCTTATTGGCTGATTGAAGATTGTGGGACTAGCAAAGTGTGCAAAAATACCCATACACTTCAATCATCCAATATGCTATAAGAAAAATGTGTTTGATATGCAAATGTGATAAATTGGACATGTAGCTTAGGCCATTATGTAAGGTTGTTAAAAATTTATTAAAGGAATTTTCTGGGTTCAGTACAAGTTTAGCAATTGACAGCATTTGTGGCATAATGTTGACTACAAAAATAAATAAATAGAGGTTAATGGAGGCACTTACAATGGAAGTGAATGCGGAAATGTAAAGCTTATAATTTTATAAAAGCACTAACATTATTTTTTCTGTTAAAACTTGTGTATTGTCTGAGCTTTTAAATCATTTTTACAGTAGCATTAATTGTATTATTATTACGTATTTGCATTACTTGTGTATAATTTGAGCTGTAAGCTTTTTAAATCATTTTACAGTAGTTTTACTTGTGAATTATTTGTATTGTGTACTATTTTCTGTAAAGCTTGTAAATCCTTTTAGGTTTTACTTGTGCATTATTACTTGTGAATTACTTGTATTACTTGAGTATTATTTGAGCTGTAAAGCTTTGAAATTAAAATTTAAATCAGTGATTTTACAGTTCGTTTATGGAGTTGCGTTGTCTTGATGACAAAGTTGTAAAATTGAAAATAAAATTGTTAACACTCATATACCCCTTGTGGCAATACTTTAGAAGCAGTATTTTAATAAACAACATACCGCAAATGTTCTCGATGGACCTCAACTTGAACTGAACCTGAACTATTTCTTTAACAAAACAATCAAATATGAATCTACACTACCATCTCAAAACCACTGAACGCTGTGCACTGCAGCATTGGAGTGATTTTGAGATGCTCTCTGATGCCTGCAATGCCCTAATGCTCAGAGTCTGAAGAAATCTTCCCCTATTGATTTCTTCTTTTTGCCTTCCTTTGACACAGGCAGACCTCCTGAGGGGAGTTTCCTCATGCCCAGGTGCCCCCCGTAGCTTACTCAGGTCATGAATCATTCAAGGCATCATCTGCTGAATAGAGACCCACAGCAACTGCAGCGCAAACATACCGCACGGGTTCGGAAGTGGGGTTGGCTCTGCTTTTAGGCACACAGAATAAATGTCTTAGAGGATATGTATGGTATAAATCCTTAAAAAAGACATGGTGAATCAGACTTTTGATCTTACACCCCAAACCACTTTTAAAGGGAATATCTGTATAACTCCTGTCAAAAAGGGATTTACAAAAACGAGCAAAAATGCTTTTAATAAAACTGAATTCCTTCAAAGAGAACCCTGCAGGACAAAAAAAAAGTTTGTGTTAAACTGGTCTATAGATTGTTGCACAGCCTGGCCAAGCTGGTTTAAACTGCTGGTCTCCAGATGAAAATTTTAATATACTAATATACTCAAAAACTTCCCACAATGGAGATATATGCAAATATAATATGTAATCATTATTACTGGTACTATATTATTGCAATAAAACACCTTTATATTGCAGGTCTGCATGTACCAATCTATTTTTACTGAACTACAAATTTTTATTTAGCTGAGCTATTTTTATTTCAAAGCACTGAAAATCCATGAATAGAAACAATTCACTGCACTAAAACACTGAAACTATTAATATGACTTTTTATGCTTTATATATACACACTACCATTCAAACGTTTAAAGTTTTTTATTTTATTCGGCAAGGATGAATTAAACTGACGGAATTGACAGTAACGACTTTTACATAAAAAAACAAAAAAAAAAAATTTTAAACTGAACTGAAGAAAAAAAAACATGGACAATAGTAAGAAAGGTTTCTTGAGCACCAAATCAGAATATTAGAATGATTTCTTAAGGATCGTGCGACACTGAAGACTAAAGTAATGGCAGATGAAAATTCAGCTTTGTCCTCACAGGAACAAATTACATTTTATAACGTATTATAATAGAAAACATTCATTTTAAATTGTAAAAATATTTTACAATATTCGTGTTTTACTGATTTTTTTTTAATTAATGCAGCCTGGGAGAGAATTGACCTATCGGTAAGCCCCGCCCCCCTTAGTTATTGTTGCTCCCTCGGACAAACAAACGGAGTTGCTCACTGTCTTACAATGAGAGCTGTCAAGTGTGAAAATCTTGTCCCACGATGTTTTTGCACAATTTGGACACAGTGGGCCACCATTCAAGTGGGAATGAAATATTCCATGGAGGGATTTATAAAATATTTTAAAATAAATACGGTGGGTAACTCGAAGCGAGGGTTTTAGCCAGAGATACCTTGCTGAAGCACAAGATGACATTAACATTCTGCTTAAGCAGATGAAAATTGTAACTTAATGAGTGTATGACAACAAGAAAATGAACGTTTTTGTCTTCATTGGGATTGGGGGTGAATGCTTAGGGACATTTTGCTCTGTTTTGTTTGGGTTTAGAAAATGTAATAAAATAAATTCTATTGCCCACCCTCTCAGGATACCTGGAATAAGTGTTACAAGTACCCCAGGCACATCGTTTTTCCATTTTAGTAGCATAAACACCATCAAACCAATGCGAGCTTCGGATCTTCCAATGTTTCTCTATGGCGCTGAAACCTAAAGATGTCTGAGTTCTGCTCCCCGTGCAACTGATACTCGACCATTGTCTCCTCTGCGTTCGAGGGGAGGAGCTTACCGATAGGTCAATTGCATGTGCATGGAAATTATATGATGGCCAATAATTAGAACCGATGATCAAACAATTGCACTTGAGTACAAATTTTAGACATTTTTTTAGTACTATTAGTATTAAAAAAGTTAACAAACGCCAACAACCCCATGAAACTGCCAGACATTTGCCCAAAAGACAGATCTATAATTATGACAATGATTACATGACAGTAATAAAAAACACATATTTATATTGCAGGTCTTTCCTTATGTTAACACAGGCCAATTTAGAGGGCCCTTGTGGGGCCATTTTAGCCATTATGACTTGCCCTTTTAAAAGGGAGCAGCAGAAAATGCCTGTGACACTTGGGCATTGCATAAGCAATCAAAAAAGAAAAAGCCAAAAATACCACATGCACTCCAAGATGTCACTGCCCAGACTAGGCCTGTTGGAAATAAGCTCAACACCGTTGGCAGACACAAAAAAGACGCTCGCCCACACACACACACACACACACACACACACACACACACACAGAGAGAGACTGCAGCAGCTCTGTGAATGTGCAGGAATCCCCTCTCTGCCTCTCTGTGAGCTTGATGTAAATGGGCCTCTGGTGCGTTGATAATAATTAATGATAATAAGAGGAATGATGGATGACGTTGTTACTGCGCTAGCAGACACAGCAGAAAAGTTTTCTGCTTTTTCTTTCTCCCTGTGACTTGTTCCTCTCCTCTTGGCATCCAAACTATACGTCCGCAATTTTATCTGTCAGGCCTCAGTTGCGCAAACAGGCTCCTCAGCACACCAGCCGCTCTGGATGGCCACAGGCAAAGCAGCTGTCAGCCTCATTCTCTCGCTCTCGTCTCTCTCCATTTCTCTCTCCTGTCCTTGTCACTTTCTCAGCATTCATATTTACGCTCCCTCTTGCTTCCTCTCTCTCTGTTTCAGAGTAAATATACAGTATGGCTCGTAGACATCCCAATGAAAAATGTGACAGGAACTGGTTTTATCGTAGGCTCATTGAAAAAACGTGCCACTTCCTACATTTTCGCAAAAACGTACCAATGCATAAAAATTCACTGCAGTTTCCAACTGAAATCAACACTAAGTAGAACACCAACAACTTATTATTCCTTTTAATACAAATTATGATTACAAGAGCAAATTATTGATTAATTAACACATATTTTTGTGTGCTTCTTAGCAAAATACAATGTTATGACCCCACATAACACTGACATTCACATTCTGGCATTTTGGCGGTGATAATGATGTAAGTGACGTTGTTGCATTTTAATGTTTTGTTAGCCTAGCCCACGAGATGTGCCGCTATTGTGTTATGCATTCAAAATATTAGAGAAATATAGAAGCTCAATGCGGAAAAGATCTTGATTAGGTTAAATCCTAAGCCATTCACACAGAATGCAAAATGTGCATCAAAGTTTGGATGATGAGATGAGGGGAATTTCTGCATTTTTCCAGAAATGTTGCCACAGACATGTTTTGCCAATGAGCTTGGGTTGCCTGGTTCATATTCCTACTTCATTAAAGGATTGACCCCAAAATTAAAATGTTGTCATTATTTACTTACCCGTGTTGTTCAAGCCTGCATGACTTTCCTTCACAAGTGGAAAACAAAAGCAGACATGTGTTAATTACAATAAGTCAACTTTTCAAAATGTCCTCTTTGGTTTTTCACAGAAGAAAGTAAGTCACACAGGTTTGGAAAGACATGAGGGTTAGTAAATAATGAATTTTTTTTTGTTGGGTAAACTATCACTTTAATAATCACACAAACTCCGTCATGTCCTTCTCTCTTATGCAGACCAAAAGCAGGTGCTTTTTCCCCACCAAGAGTAGCACAAGTTCCCAGAGGAAACTTTAGTTTGGCTGGTGCTGGATTACATGTGGATTAGTGCTCCTAATGACCCTGATCTCTCCTAATTCCCATCAATCCTTCTCATCTGAAACATGAAGAACTGAAAGAGAAATCACAAAAACCCAGCTTACGCGAATTGGAAATTCGGTATGCGATGGTTTTTTTGGTACAACAGAAAGGCGAAGCCGCTCGTTAACGATTTTCTCTGTAAGCCGTTGAACTCAACACATTCTGTAATCAAGAACAGAGTCTTTCGAAATCGAAAAGAGAAGTTTCCTCTTCAGACGGTTCCGCTAATTAATGTTTGCTTGAGGATGAGAGAAATGTGTCGCAGTAACCTTTCACAGCAAGCCGCGTGAATTGGAGGATATAGTGTCATGGGGAGCGAGAGCGTGATTGAAAAAAAAAGAAGGCGGAAGAGATCCCGATGAGGGATAGAGAGCTCTTTTCCCCTGGTAGCAGTTGGTGGCTCAGTAAGGGAACGGATGTGCCGAGCCGAGTGCAATTAGCAAAGTGGCCCTAATGCCAAAATCACACAGAGAGGAACAGAGGACGACAGACCAGCCCTCTGGAGTAGAACACAAGCCTCGGTGTCGTGTACATCGCACCGTATGTCTCCTCATTCCAACAACAGAGAGAAGAGTATTGCTGGTTTAAATTGAATAAAGCTGCTGGATCAGAAGGTGGCACTCAAAACAAATACAATCTGATAATGCCATCCTCCTCTCTACTCAATATGTTTTATGTTGGTGTTATGCTCAAAAGCGTTTAGAATCACTTCAGCTGTCACTTGCTCAAGTGCAGTCAGTGTCAGTTAATGGATGGCTTTATAATATATTTTGTTTCTGACTGTTTTTTGTGATCCTTAAAGTGATTCATGGCAAAGATAGCGTGGCAGTAATAAATGACAAACAGGGCGTCTGATGCAGATATAATAAAGTCCAAGTCGTAAAACTGTCATCTTCACCAGTAGGCTAAATCCAAGAACATCTTTGGCTTCATCAATTACTTGCTGCATTTCCTCAGTCATACCAGTGAGTGTTTTTATCCTCTCTCTGAACATATACTGAACAAAATTATAAACGCAACACTTTTGTTTTTGCCCCCATTTTTCATGAGCTGAACTCAAAGATCTAAGACTTTTTCTATGTACACAAAAGGCCTATTTCTCTCAAATATTGTTCACAAATCTGTCTAAATCTGTGTTAGTGAGCACTTCTCCTTTGCCGAGATAATCCATCCACCTCACAGGTGTGGCATATCAAGATGCTGATTAGACAGCATGATTATTGCACAGGTGTGCCTTAGGCTGGCCACAATAAAAGGCCACTCTAAAATGTATATATTATATATACATAAAATATATATATACACTGTAGCATTTGGACCAATCAGACACACAATTATATTTAACAAATAATATCGAACTCCCCATCACCTAACCAAATGGCCAATTACGAGGGTCTATGGACCCTTCCCCCGAAATGCACCTAACACCTCAGAAAAGCAGAACAGGCCTCTGGATGCTTTTGGTTTGCTTGTTTGTTTGTGGTTGTTTTTAGATAGATGTCAGGAATGCAATGTACAAACATGCAATGTTGGTAGAACAAACTGCTGAAAGGTGATTGGCAATTACATTTTATGTCAATGGCTCCGTTAAACAACATAATTTCACCCACTTGGTGGACATTTTTTAATGATGTTTTGTGCACTACTGTACTTGCAAAATTGCTGAACATTATTTCCACAGCCAAACTGATCTTTAGAGCTGTCAGCTATTTCATAGGTTTCTAAAAACAAACGCGAAAAAGAAAAAAAGTGTGTCTTGAATTATCCCATGATGATGATTCATTCATAATGACTCATCCTTGCTAAATAGTATTGGAAAAGATGAATTGGTGACCCTGGAGATTGTCTTGTTTTAGTTCCATTTTGTTCCGCACATTTTCAGCAAAAGGCAGTGCACTGTGACTATAAGGTTTTGACAGGGATCTTACACATTTTCCATTTCAAAATTCAGTAGATTTCCAGATCATATTTAACATAAATAGTTCATACAGCATTATTTTCAGCTTTATATTTGGTATATAGTTCAGTCATCTGTAAATATTTTTATTTTCTCAGGGTTTTTTCATTTATTTTCTCAAGGTGACAACATACAGAGCCGCTAAAATAAATACAAAAATAATAAAAAATAAAAAATACACACAATTTTTTGTGCCCTCGAGAAACTACTCACATTCACATGGGAATGTTTTGCATGCTTACGCAGTACAGTTTCTAGTTTTATATAACCTATTTCCTTTGTGCATCACTGCCATCTTACTATAGAAATGAGAGCAAGGATGCACATGAATTGATAAAGATCTACTTGCTCAAAATTTGGCTTTACTTATGCTAGTACCTCTAATATCAAGACCTAATGTCCAATTTAACACATTCTCTGTGGGGGGTGGAGAAACCATGACATGAAATGGGCTGATGGCATAATACGGCTGTGTGCATTGTCCTATTTGCCAAGTTCAAGGGTCTATAAAAAAAGACTGGTATTTTAAGAAAGTGTTCAAAACTTGGCTTTCATTAGGGCAGTATGTCATATTTCAAGGCCTTAAGTCTCTTTAACACATACTCTGTGGCGGCCAAAAAACCACACTACGAAGTGGGCTGATGGCTCAGTGTGCATTGTCCTATATGCAAAGTTTCAAGGGGTCATATGATGCAATTTCAAGTTTTCCTTTCTCTTTGGAGTATTACAAGCTGTTTGTGCATGGATAAGATCCCTAAAGTTGCAAAGACTAAAGTCTCAAACCCAAAGAGACATTCTTTATAAAAGTTAAGACTCTTCCACGCCCTCCTAAAACGGCTCGTTCTAACATGCCCCCACATGTCTACGTCACTGTGTGGGAAGATTTGCATAACGCCTCCCAAATGTTCACGCAAAGAAAGAAGGTGTAACTTTGATTCTCGCTGTAGTATTGTTGCTGCCGCCGCCGCCGTGTCATGGAGACACTGTGTGTTTTGTTGTGAAAGTGAAACTACTTTGTTTGGCCTTCCAAAAGAGGACACAACTAGAAATCAGTGGTTAAGTTGTATTTACAACACTGTTCCAGAACAGTTCAAACCAAATATTCAGATGTGTGCAGCGCGTTTTACAGAGGACTGTTTCCTGAACCCGGGAGAGTAGCCTACAATGTGTCTGTGCACAAAGGCTGTTTCTAAAAAGTGGGTCAATTCCAACTTTGCAAGGACAGTCTGTCGCTTCTGACTCACAGCCTGTAAGTACGTTTTCATATTTAAAGAATTTGCCACTGATGATTCAAACGCGAGTTTTGAGCAGTGTAGGGTCGCACTTGTTGTTTTGTCGTTTCTCCGATCACAAATGCAGACATGGTTTTATGTTTACGCGCCGCGATGCGCAACGCATAAAAAGACAATATAAGTCATTATAATCAATAATTATGTCCCCACTGGATGCAACAAATGCCTCGTTTATAATGGGTTTTAATGTTTTGTCTTGTCGCGCCGGGACACGGCATCACAATGTGGTAAGGGGCGTAACATTTCCGGCACACGCTTGAGGTGTTCAGCCAATCACAACGCACTGGATAGCAGGCCAATCACAGCACACCTCGCCTTTCAGACCGATGAGCTTGAAAATCGAAGCGCTTCAGAAAGGCGGGGCATAGAGGAGCAACAATAATGTACAGTATGTGGAAAATAATGTGTTTTTTTAACCTTAAACCGCATAAACACATTTCATTACACTAAATACACAAAATAATGTTCTTTTTAGCAACGTCATATGACCCCTTTAATGATTTCTTGTGCGCACAAAAAAGTCTGTATATTTTTTTCTTTTTGCAAAGGTCCTTGAAGCTATGTAATACAGTGCTAAGAATATCATGAGAAGAAACCCAAAATGTTCATAACCTGCATTTTGCATAATTAAAAAGTTCACCTTGAATTCATTCAGTCATGTCTGACAATCACTAAAGAATCAATAAACAGCTGCCAGGAAAACACACTTCTTGCATGATAAATTTATTTTCATTGAATTCTTAATTTTCAATTACAAAAATTAAATAAGGGCAAAAGTCAAAATAAGTGGAAATGCTCATATTTTTTCATACTCTGCTTTCTTTTTTCCTACCCGCGTAGGAAACCTGTTGTGAGCAAAAAATAGAGCATAAAGCTAAATGAATCTACATTATGACATGTGAATACAGTAACTTTTCTGCTGTTTTTGAATATTAAATATGACAAATATCTTTATATAAAATATAAATATAAAAATTCAACATTATCAGATCAAAGGCAATGCGCAAATACACAGAAAACACATCTACATTTAACAGGTCTAATATAATAATTTATAACTAATAATAATTTATGCATTCAGCAGACGCTTTTATCCAAAGCGACTTACAGTGCATTCAAGCTATACATTTTTTACCAGTATGTGTGTTCTCTGGGAATTGAACCCATGACCTTTTGCGCTGCTAACACAATGCTCTACCACTGAGCCACAGGAACA
>NW_015505962.1:228116-231197 GCF_001515645.1 Sinocyclocheilus grahami
ATGAGCTTGAAAATCGAAGCGCTTCAGAAAGGCGGGGCATAGAGGAGCAACAATAATGTACAGTATGTGGAAAATAATGTGTTTTTTTAACCTTAAACCGCATAAACACATTTCATTACACTAAATACACAAAATAATGTTCTTTTTAGCAACGTCATATGACCCCTTTAATGATTTCTTGTGCGCACAAAAAAGTCTGTATATTTTTTTCTTTTTGCAAAGGTCCTTGAAGCTATGTAATACAGTGCTAAGAATATCATGAGAAGAAACCCAAAATGTTCATAACCTGCATTTTGCATAATTAAAAAGTTCACCTTGAATTCATTCAGTCATGTCTGACAATCACTAAAGAATCAATAAACAGCTGCCAGGAAAACACACTTCTTGCATGATAAATTTATTTTCATTGAATTCTTAATTTTCAATTACAAAAATTAAATAAGGGCAAAAGTC
This sequence comes from Sinocyclocheilus grahami, assembly GCF_001515645.1. Taxonomy (NCBI): domain Eukaryota; kingdom Metazoa; phylum Chordata; class Actinopteri; order Cypriniformes; family Cyprinidae; genus Sinocyclocheilus; species Sinocyclocheilus grahami. The sequence goes on from NW_015505962.1 coordinate 228,570, forward strand.
AAAATAAGTGGAAATGCTCATATTTTTTCATACTCTGCTTTCTTTTTTCCTACCGGCATAGGAAACCTGTTATGAGCAAAAAATAGAGCATAAAGCTAAATGAATCTACATTATGACATGTGAATACAGTAACTTTTCTGCTGTTTTTGAATATTAAATATGACAAATATCTTTATATAAAATATAAATATAAAAATTCAACATTATCAGATCAAAGGCAATGCGCAAATACACTGAAAACACATCTAAATTTAACAGGTCTAATATAATAATTTATAACTAATAATAATTTATGCATTTAGCAGATGCTTTTATCCAAAGCGACTTACAGTGCATTCAAGCTATACATTTTTTGCCAGTATGTGTGTTCTCTGGGAATTGAACCCATGACCTTTTGCGCTGCTAACACAATGCTCTACCACTGAGCCACAGGAACACTAACATAGCAACTTTAGTAAAAAAAAACGAAATCTAAATAATTTAACCAGATTACATTAGATACACCAACGCAGTTCATTTTTAAGTGTCAGATCAGGTAGAAATAGCTCCTTATCCCTTTAACAAGCCTCTCAACCAGTGGAGCACATTCTGAGTCATGATATCCTGTTGTACTGAACTCAACCTGATTAAAGCATCTCTACCATCTGTATGCTGTGTTAAGCAAAAAAACATACTAGTTATCACTGCAATTTTCAACAATATACACATTTCAAGATGGTTTTAACATAGGCAGTGAAATCACTCATATTGCATGTGACCATTTTCATACATCTTTCTCAGGCAATTATATTTTTATGCAATATCAATTCAAAGAGCTTGTTTTGATTTTTGTTTTTTTTTGTCTGGCTGTGCCAATTAACAACTGCACATTGTGCTCTTACATTCAGTAGAAGATTACTGCTGTTCTTCTAGCTATTTCTCTGGCAAAGCAAGAAGAATTTGATATTAAGAATTCATTACATAAAAGGCAACACACCTAAGGACATTATTCTCAATAAAGGGAGAAGCCACGAGGTTGCCCCAATCATAAGATCTTGAGGAACAGACAGAGAAGCTAGAAGGCTTCCATAAGTAAAAATCACAAGAGTTTATCCAGGGCTCCATATATTATTTATAAATATTTTTACCACACCTTTATCACTGACTGTAAAATTTCCCCACAGTTTAGATGCACACTTGACAACCATCTGAAGAACCTTTTGACAGTGCTCAACAATTTAGACATCACAAAAGCAGACTTCCATTAGTTACCGGAGACTTTGAGATTAGCAGCTTGGTGCGGCGCATATTGAATTATGCGATGGCATCGAATCAATCAGAGAGCAGTGACGCGCATTCATCGGACTGAGCAAAGTAATGAAGCCCTAAATCTCCCTGTGGGTTTGTTGTGGTGCCATTCATCTTGCAGTGTTTTAATTGATTTCGGACTTGCTCGTGAGTAAAGGTGATATGCGTTACTGGATGGGGACAGCTGATGAAACCAATTTTTGTACTGTGTTATACAGGACTGTAAAGCAAGAATGTGAAGAATTTGTGGAATATTATTTCAAATTCATCCAAAATGTTAGTAGTCATTGTAGGGCTGGACGATATGGCCAAAATTTATATCACGATATATTTCTTAATTTCGGTCAATGCGATATAATTCCGATATCGATATGAACACAATTTTTTTTTAAAAGCCTCATAAAAACTGCCAAGAACAACCACAACAGATATCTGTACCTAAAAACTTCTGGAAAATGAATTTTCCAAGTCCATGAAATTTCCTCCTATAAACTATATAATATTTAAGAAAAAAACAGCACAAATAAATCAATGTTTACCTTATGTCGAACTATAGGCTGACATACACTACCAGTCAAAAGATTTTTTTATGTTTTTTAAAAAGAAGTCTCTTCTGCTCACCAAGCCTGCAGTTATTTGATCCAAAATACAGCAAAAACGGTAACATTTTGAATTTTTTTACTATTTAAAATAACTGTTTTCTGTTTGAAAATATTTAAAAATGTGATTTATTCCTGTGATTTCCAAGCTGAATTTTTAGCATCATTACTCCAGTCACATGATTCTTCAGAAATCATTCTAATATGCTGATTTGCTGCTCAAAAACATTTATTATTATGTAGAAAACAAATGAGTAGATTTTTTTTTCAGGTTTCCTTGATGAATAGAAAGTGCAGAAGAACAGCATTTATCTGAAATAGAAATCTTTTGTAACATTTATAATCTTTTTGATCAATTTAAAGCATCCTTGCTAAATAAAAGTATTCTGAGTAAAATAAGATTGCAGTGCTAAATAAAATTTCTATAATTTCTTTCCCCCCAAAAAAACAATTTAAACTGACTCTAAGCTTTTGAATGGAATAGTGTATAATGTTATAAAAGCTTTTTATTTCAGATAAATGCTGATCTTTGGATCTTTCTATTCATCAAAGAATCCTGAATAAATATATTCTCAACTGTTTTAAATATTGATAATCAGCAAATCAGCATATTAGAATGATTTCTGTACTTTGGATCAAATAAATGCAGCCTTGGTGAGCAGAAGAGAATTCTTAAAAAAAAAAAAATCTTACAGTTCAAAAACTTTAGACTGGTAGTGTAGGCTGATTATACTTATAGATT
>NW_015505962.1:231318-236329 GCF_001515645.1 Sinocyclocheilus grahami
CTTCAGAAATCATTCTAATATGCTGATTTGCTGCTCAAAAACATTTATTATTATGTAGAAAACAAATGAGTAGATTTTTTTTTCAGGTTTCCTTGATGAATAGAAAGTGCAGAAGAACAGCATTTATCTGAAATAGAAATCTTTTGTAACATTTATAATCTTTTTGATCAATTTAAAGCATCCTTGCTAAATAAAAGTATTCTGAGTAAAATAAGATTGCAGTGCTAAATAAAATTTCTATAATTTCTTTCCCCCCAAAAAAACAATTTAAACTGACTCTAAGCTTTTGAATGGAATAGTGTATAATGTTATAAAAGCTTTTTATTCTTACAGTTCAAAAACTTTAGACTGGTAGTGTAGGCTGATTATACTTATAGATTAAAACAAATGAGCTTCAGCCAGGATAAAGAATATGAAAAGTGCTCTCAGTTGCTGCAGAAAACAAAATAATTGAGCAACAACAAAAGCATGTTGCTGGAGTCGGGCTTATTATTGAAAATGCAAATTCATTCTCTGCCAGCAGGAGGCGCTTTTAGAGTGATAAAACTAGCGGTTTCCCCAGTAACTGCTGTACTCATGAACGCTACTTTATCAGATAAAAATAAAAATGTCATCGAAACTTTTCTGAAGACAGTCGGTTCCCTTCAGAGATACATTCATATAAAACACCCGCGCCGCGTTTTGATTTTGAAATGTGCAGTGCAGTGCTCATGTTTATTCAACGAAATCAAACGCCACAAATAAATCAATATATGGGAAACACTGTTAATGTATATCGAAATATCGGAAATGTGTTTAAAAATCATATCACCGTTATTGAAAAAAAATTATATCGCGATACATATTGATATTGAATTATTGTCCAGCCCTGAGTCATTGTCAATATACTATAAGGCCTTACACAAAAGAACTGAAGAGACATTTGTAATGTTGTATATCTGATACGTATATAGTATATTTGTATAATATTGTACCGTAGCCTACAGTACAGTAAAGCCATGGGTTTACTCGATAATTTCCTATGGGTTTTAGAATAGTAGTTTTGATTTGAGTAAAATAAATAACTCATAACTTATCTGTGGTTAACATCACTTAATGGGACATAAATGACACAAATTCATACATTTAATTCATTTTTGAAAATGTATTTCTTTATTTTCTTTATTATCAACAGCTTTTTCATGGCAATATCAAAGTATTTTAAAACAAACAATAGACAAATAGGCTTCTTACAACATAGCAATAACAACTATCTTTTTTTATATATTTGCTAAATATCCTAAAAGTTTTAATTCTGAAATTGCTGTGTGGTTTAAAAACAAGTTGCTAGCATAAGGAAGACCAATTTGCTACATAAGGACTGTCCGATTTGTCAAGCACATAACTTGACATTAACATCCTTTGTGGTAGTTGTAGCTTTTGTTTAACAAGTTATATTTTTAAAAACACAGTGGCTCCATAATACATATGAGGAATGACTGCATGGAGAAAAAAACTAAACAATTTTCACCTAGAAAATTCTAGTAAATTTTACAAAGAAAAAGCACGTAACACAAGTAAACAAGTAAAATGGCTGAAATTTGCAGATGAACATACTCCAATATTATTTGTTTTATTAACACCTTTTTCTTGATTTTTTTTACACTATTTTAGGTATGACACAAAACATGAAAGTCTCTTCAAATAATGTTAACCACAGACAATTTACCATATTTTACCAAAAAAATATAAAATCATGAACCATAATTATGACCCATGTAAGATTCATGTGTAAATCAAAAACTTTTTATCTTTTGTAAGTCACTTTGGATAAAAGCATCTGCTAAATACATAAATGTAAATGTAAAACCGAGTAGGAAATTTCCAACTCAGATTAGCTGGTTTGGCCAACAAACTGACATCACAACTAAGCTATTGGCTTCACAACAGGAATCAATCTTAAAGGGGTCATAAGACGTTGCTAAAAATAACATTATTTTGTGTATTTGGTGTAATGCAATGTGTTTATGTGGATTAAGGTTCAAAAAACACATTATTTTCCACATACTGTACATTATTGTTTCTCCTCTATGCGCCGCCTTTCTGAAACGCGTCGATTTTTACAAAGCCCATCGTTCTGAAATGCGAGGTGTGCTGTGATTGGCCAGCTATCCAGTGCGTTGTGATTGGCCGAATACCTCAAGCGTGTGACGGAAATGTTACATCCCTACCATACTGTGATGCTGTGTCCCGGCGCGACGAGACAAAAACAATAAAACCCATTATAAACGAGGCATTTGTTGCATCCAGTGGGGACGTAATTATGGATTATAATGACCTATATTGTCTTTTTATGCATTGCATTGCGTATCGCGCCACGTAAACATAAAACCATGTCTGTATTTGTGATCGGAGAAACGACAAACAACAAGCGCTACCCTCTACACTGCTCAAAACTCGTGTTTGAATCATCAGTGGCAAATTCTTTAAATATGAAAACATACTTACAGTTTATGAGTCAGAACAGCCGGCATTGTAGGTTCAGGAAACAGTCCTCCGTTAAATGCGTTGCACACACATGAATATTTGGTTTGAACTGTTCTGGAACAGTGTTGTAAATACAACTTAACCACTGATTTCTAGTTGTGTCCTCTTTTGGAAGACCAAACAAAGTAGTTTCACTTTCACAACGAAACACACAGCGCCTTCACGACATGACGGCGGTGGCGGCAGCAACAATACTACAGCGTGAATAAAAGTTACGCCTTCTTTCTTAGTAGTTTCGCTTTCACAACAAAACACACAGCGTCTTCACGACATGACGGCAACAACAAACAATACTACAGCGAGAATCAAAGTTACTCCTTCTTTCTTTGCGTGAACAATTGGGCGGTGTTATGCAAATCTTCCCACACAGTGACGTAGACACGTGGGGGCGTGTTTAATCAAGGCATTTTAGGAGGGCGTGGAAGAGTCTTAACTTTTATAAAGAATATCTCTTTGGGTTTGAGATTTTAGTCTTTGCAACTTTAGGGATCTTATCTATGCACGAACAGCTTGTAACACTCCAAAGAGAAAGGAAAACTTGAAATCGCATCATATGACCCCTGTAATTGGTCATTCACTCAACATATAAACTATAGCTGCTGGTTCAAATGAGCCAGTGCTGCCTCAACAACGGTTAAAGTGAGTTCGACTCAATAATAATACGCCACCTACTTACGCAGTAAATGTGAGTGTTAAGTAATGTATTACCACTCGGTGCAAAGCTTCCCTTCACGGGTCACATCTCAGCATAATGGGATCTCACAAGCATGCTTCGTTTTAACATAAAAGTCACTCTCATATTCAGAATACTACAAAGATTTGTTACACACAAACGCACATTGTCGATAGATAGATAGATAGATAGATAGATAGATAGATAGATAGATAGATAGATAGATAGATAGATAGATAGATAGATAGATTCAGTTATCTAATTCTTTTGACCCAGAAAAAATGTGTGTATTGACTGTAACAGCTTAAAAAAGGGACTGAGCATTAGATCGAACCCAGTTAAAATATTAAGAGGGTGTGAGAGTGGCAGTCAGATTCCAGACTGAACAACACTGAGTCTCAGCCCAGCTCTTTGTCTACGTTTGTCACATTGAACTGTTTTCTTTGGTGTGCTCTGACTCGTTCTCCCATGAGACTGGATGGCTCATTGGTCTTGCTCCTTTGTGCTAGCCTCAGAGCATCACTCCGTTCCTGCCGCTTGTCAATACTGTGATCAATGCGAGCGCACAGCCAAGTCCTGTGACTGGCGTATCTCCTTGCAACGCATTTGGTGCCCTGTTAATCAAGTGATGTTTATGAATTTCTCATGAATTATGAATCTTGTCTGCAGTAAGTAAAGTAGACAAATAATTTAAAAAGTATTCACAGGAGGAAATCGAAAACATTTCCACTGTGTGTGTGTGTGTGTGTGTGTGTGTGTTAGAAGGTTCATAACACTTTTTCAACCATGCCGCATTAAAAAAAAAAAATCTGAAACTCTGAAAATCTGATCAAAATTACAGGAATTGTAAGTTGATAATAAAAAAAACAAAAAAATTTATAATAATATAATAATAATATTTAATAACAACAACACATTTGACAGTGATAAAAAATCGAAACAAGTTATTTTCGCCTATATCTCTTTCTTTTTTTTCAAACAAACAACTGCACCTTGTAACGTTTCCAGAACCCACCAGCAAATATAGCCTACAATAATATAGCTACTATTTGGGTTTGTATGCCGTTCGTAATCATACTATCATCCTCGTATAACGGGATGGCAGAATACTACAAAGATTTGTTACACACAAACGCACATTGTCGATAGATAGATAGATAGATAGATAGATAGATAGATAGATAGATAGATAGATAGATAGATAGATAGATTCAGTTATCTAATTCTTTTGACCCAGAAAAAATGTGTGTATTGACTGTAACAGCTTAAAAAAGGGACTGAGCATTAGATCGAACCCAGTTAAAATATTAAGAGGGTGTGAGAGTGGCAGTCAGATTCCAGACTGAACAACACTGAGTCTCAGCCCAGCTCTTTGTCTACGTTTGTCACATTGAACTGTTTTCTTTGGTGTGCTCTGACTCGTTCTCCCATGAGACTGGATGGCTCATTGGTCTTGCTCCTTTGTGCTAGCCTCAGAGCATCACTCCGTTCCTGCCGCTTGTCAATACTGTGATCAATGCGAGCGCACAGCCAAGTCCTGTGACTGGCGTATCTCCTTGCAACGCATTTGGTGCCCTGTTAATCAAGTGATGTTTATGAATTTCTCATGAATTATGAATCTTGTCTGCAGTAAGTAAAGTAGACAAATAATTTAAAAAGTATTCACAGGAGGAAATCGAAAACATTTCCACTGTGTGTGTGTGTGTGTGTGTGTGTGTGTTAGAAGGTTCATAACACTTTTTCAACCATGCCGCATTAAAAAAAAAAAATCTGAAACTCTGAAAATCTGATAAAAATTACAGGAATTGTAAG
>NW_015505962.1:240812-248204 GCF_001515645.1 Sinocyclocheilus grahami
ACGGAAATGTTACGCCCCTCACCATCCTGTGATGGAGCGATGAGACAAAAACATTAAAAAAAACATTATAAACGAGGCATTTGTTGCATCCAGTGGGGACGTAATTATGGATTATAATGACCTATATTGTCTTTTTATGCATTGCATTGCGTATCGCGCCACGTAAACATAAAACCATGTCTGTATTTGTGATCGGAGAAACGACAAACAACAAGCGCTACCCTCTACACTGCTCAAAACTCGTGTTTGAATCATCAGTGGCAAATTCTTTAAATATGAAAACATACTTACAGTTTATGAGTCAGAACAGCCGGCATTGTAGGTTCAGGAAACAGTCCTCCGTTAAATGCGTTGCACACACATGAATATTTGGTTTGAACTGTTCTGGAACAGTGTTGTAAATACAACTTAACCACTGATTTCTAGTTGTGTCCTCTTTTGGAAGGCCAAACAAAGTAGTTTCGCTTTCACAACAAAACACACAGCGTCTTCACGACATGACGGCAACAACAAACAATACTACAGCGAGAATCAAAGTTACTCCTTCTTTCTTTGCGTGAACAATTGGGCGGTGTTATGCAAATCTTCCCACACAGTGACGTAGACACGTGGGGGCGTGTTTAATCAAGGCATTTTAGGAGGGCGTGGAAGAGTCTTAACTTTTATAAAGAATATCTCTTTGGGTTTGAGATTTTAGTCTTTGCAACTTTAGGGATCTTATCTATGCACGAACAGCTTGTAACACTCCAAAGAGAAAGGAAAACTTGAAATCGCATCATATGACCCCTGTAATTGGTCATTCACTCAACATATAAACTATAGCTGCTGGTTCAAATGAGCCAGTGCTGCCTCAACAACGGTTAAAGTGAGTTCGACTCAATAATAATACGCCACCTACTTACGCAGTAAATGTGAGTGTTAAGTAATGTATTACCACTCGGTGCAAAGCTTCCCTTCACGGGTCACATCTCAGCATAATGGGATCTCACAAGCATGCTTCGTTTTAACATAAAAGTCACTCTCATATTCAGAATACTACAAAGATTTGTTACACACAAACGCACATTGTCGATAGATAGATAGATAGATAGATAGATAGATAGATAGATAGATAGATAGATAGATAGATAGATAGATTCAGTTATCTAATTCTTTTGACCCAGAAAAAATGTGTGTATTGACTGTAACAGCTTAAAAAAGGGACTGAGCATTAGATCGAACCCAGTTAAAATATTAAGAGGGTGTGAGAGTGGCAGTCAGATTCCAGACTGAACAACACTGAGTCTCAGCCCAGCTCTTTGTCTACGTTTGTCACATTGAACTGTTTTCTTTGGTGTGCTCTGACTCGTTCTCCCATGAGACTGGATGGCTCATTGGTCTTGCTCCTTTGTGCTAGCCTCAGAGCATCACTCCGTTCCTGCCGCTTGTCAATACTGTGATCAATGCGAGCGCACAGCCAAGTCCTGTGACTGGCGTATCTCCTTGCAACGCATTTGGTGCCCTGTTAATCAAGTGATGTTTATGAATTTCTCATGAATTATGAATCTTGTCTGCAGTAAGTAAAGTAGACAAATAATTTAAAAAGTATTCACAGGAGGAAATCGAAAACATTTCCACTGTGTGTGTGTGTGTGTGTGTGTGTGTGTTAGAAGGTTCATAACACTTTTTCAACCATGCCGCATTAAAAAAAAAAAATCTGAAACTCTGAAAATCTGATCAAAATTACAGGAATTGTAAGTTGATAATAAAAAAAAACAAAAAAATTTATAATAATATAATAATAATATTTAATAACAACAACACATTTGACAGTGATAAAAAATCGAAACAAGTTATTTTCGCCTATATCTCTTTCTTTTTTTTCAAACAAACAACTGCACCTTGTAACGTTTCCAGAACCCACCAGCAAATATAGCCTACAATAATATAGCTACTATTTGGGTTTGTATGCCGTTCGTAATCATACTATCATCCTCGTATAACGGGATGGAGTAAAGAAAAACAGAGCACAAAAGACACGAAGACCACAGTGCCTGTTATTCCTAAGAACAGCAAGAGATGTGAAGTCAGTGTCGGAGCTCAAGTAGAGCGGACACTAAAGCAGCACAGCATCCATCAGATGCGCTTTCAGGCACAGCAGCGCAGGTATTGTCTTGCTCTGGCAGCCAGATTAACTTCCTTATCGATGCGATCTACACAAACGCATAAAACAATCGAGATAAACAAGAAACAATTCGGCGCTCTTCTAGCGCTATCAAGCGTTTGATGACTAGAGGTAAGTCTCCAGAGTTACACGCTGACATTAAAAAGCAATAATTGGATAATTGGCCCGCATATTTCCCGAAGGCAAATGATTCCGATACTATGGGAATCACGCTGAACTAAAACTGATTATTGGCTACAAATAGAATAAAACTGAGTTAACCCGATATAGGCCAACGTACACTTGGCATACAAGGCAATAAAGTGCGGAACGTGATACATAATTACTTTGCTCTCAGTTTAGGTCCGAGATTATGATGAAGTCTTGCTAGACATAAAGAAGCATCCACTTCTCGCGCGAAGCTCCTCAAGAATGTAGCACACTGTAGTCCGTGCTTTATTCTCGGGGATGTGCCTAGGACAACACTAAAACACAAATAAGACACCAGCGCAAAGAAGCAACGCATTCCACCTGCTGTGTGGCCAAAGTGCACTAGCATTGAATGCGATATTGGCTACGGCCGAGCCATTGAGTGAAGTAGTTCAGCACCAGCACAAAGGACAGCTCCACTGCATCAAGATAGAGATCTCACTTCAACCCTCACTGAGCGACTCACCTCCGAGAGAGCAGAGCAAGGTGTAAACAAGCAACAGGATCTCCAGGCGGGCCATCCCCGACCTAAACCCTTCCAGCCACCACATCGTGATAAACTGACTGTTTACGCCCCGACGGCACGGACGCGATTTTTATATCGCTACGCTTGTCCACATTTTCAGCTCTTGCAACGAACCAGCTGTTCGCGCATGACGTAATAGTGAAGAGGCTATTCCGAGAAAGCCCCGCCTCTTCTCTGCTGTGATTGGAGGTTCGCCACACATCCATTCAATTGATTGGCGGATGAGAAGGTCAGTCAAAGGGACTGGCGTCTCGCTCTGTCCTGGTAGGAGACATGAGAGGTTTGTCCGACAAATGAGCAGCATTTCAAGTTTACTTCCTCAAGAACCAAGTTACAGCGATGGTGTTCCATGCCTTTAATTCCCAAGAATTTTTTTTTAAAGATTGGAATTGAATACATCAGCTAGCCTACTTGATGACAAGGAATGCGCTGAACACCTCTCCTTTTATCACTTGAATTTCCCTATATTTTTATTACTTTGAAGGTAAACAGAAAAGAAATACTATTTTGTAGTAATGAAATATGATTACACTTAAGGTAATAATCATTAGATTACGTAGACCCTTTCGCTCTGTCGAAGACGGAGGCCAATACTGACATCTATTGGCCGCTGACTGACATCTCAATAAGGGAACTGAGAATTTTTATCCACGAATATTATGGCCACTGAAGAACTTAACGCACTGGTTTACTTTAATACACAGTGTATTCATTTTGCAGTGTATATATGTTCATATTTTAAGCGTTGGTTTTTGGGAGATTCTGGTTGACCAGCAGCCATGCTCCAAAAACCAGTTTAAAGGCACAATATGTAATTTTCGCCGCTAGAGGGCGCGTATTCAAAATAAACAAAGAGACATAGGCATATACTTTGTCCAAATACCCACACTTGCGGTCTTTGCACTTGACCACTTGACTACTTACATGATGTATTTCCTGTATTTGGCTCAAGTGAGGATGAAGGCCACAAGTGTGTGTCGAACTTTTCATTAGCTGATGGGACACACTTGTAGTGTTGTAAAAATGCAAGTGTTTACATGGCTTTATTTTAATTTTAAATACTTTGCATTATAAAATCAACTTCTAAATGTCTGTTCAGTAGTACAACATACTACTGAACATACTACTGAATACTGTCCCTATAACATGACAATTTTAAACACTGTTTTTCTACCACATTATATGTCATATCTAATTCTTATATTAATATTTTACTTACATTGGAAAGGTTTTCGTGACCTCTCGCGAGATCTCAGCAAAAAGACTCACGATTTATTTCCAGAACATGATGCATGATGGGATACACTAAGCCTCGAATAGCGCTCCGGAGCGGTATTCGAGATAGTGTGGATTTAGTGTGCGTTAAGGGCACTGCGCTTTGCCATTTTTAAGACCTGGGACAGTCTTGCGCACTTACTTCCTGTCGCGCTCTCAAGTGGCCAAGACCACAAGTGTGGGTATTTGGACAAGGGGATAGTTTGATGACACTGTGACTGAGTGTGGAATCATGGGAGTTGTCGTCTTCATCCCCACAGCCGATGCGATCCGATGGGATTCGGACAGAAATCATGTTCATGGATGAGCTAATGATTTATTAACATAGTAGAATGAAGCAGGGTGAGGCTGAAAGCCATCGAAAACAAGGCTGCTGAAAGAGCGTGACACATGGTTAGAAAGCAGGGGAGCTTTTATTATGCCACAGTCGACCGCTTCTGCTCCTTCCGGTGTTGTGCCGAATTCTGCACGTCTGCCAGATTATGCACCCCCTCGTTGAAGTCGCTACCTGATTGCCTAATCCCAACCCCACCCCTAATCCTAACCCCTCCCCCACACCTACTCCTAAACCTACCAATACTAGGGGGTGCATAATCTGGCAGGGTGCAAATTTCGGCACTACACTGGTCGTGCGTATGTGGGGGAAAAAGCAGCGCTGTTTTATCATACTAGATACATTTTCTGTTATAGTTCTGTTATAATGCTACTCTGTGCAGTCGTCACCTGTCTAATAAAACGCACAACATATTAAAGCGTCTTTGGTGTTTCCATGTTTTCTACAAAACAAAACCGGAAATGACATGGTCCATGTCACTAGTTACAATTTCTTATTTCTCTGGATTTAAACATTCTTTGAAACATTTGGGATAATGTAAGTACACAAGTCAGCAAAATATATAACACTGGTCTAGTGGTTTTTGGATATTTTAATTTAAAAAATCTTACATATTGTGCCTTTAACCACCGTAAAATGGTATGACCAGCTGGTATCTAGAATGCTGGCTCTAGAGGTCTACCAAAGTCTTTGGGTCTACGACCCCACCGTTTCCCCCACAACAGTGAATTTATGTTGCATAGTGTTTAAAAGCCATTGTGACCTATTCAAATCACTGCTAAAACTGCGTTTGCAAGGTAAATACGCCACCAAACTGACATTTTGTCAGGCAAACGCTTTGTAAAACTACAAATGTACAATGTTTTTCATGTGTGATAGTGATCCTGAGTAGGAAGACCGAAAGTTGATTAAAGTTCACTTACCTTCAGATAGGCTGTTTTCTTTGGTAAGACTGTATATTACAGCCACAAACTAGTGGCTGCTTGTCAGGTGAACAGAAGTTCAAACCAATAAACATGTCTTTCAATCACAACCTGCACTTGTCGTACTTCTTTCACCGCTGGATGTCGCTCCTACTCCATCACTGATCAGTAGTGCAGGGAATAAATATTTCAAACTTTGTGGACCTTTGCAGACATTTTTTTCTATTCTCGCATTCGCTAAGATTATCTATTTTGGTAGTGTATTATAATTACCACAGGATATTCATCATATGTTGCCAAAATAGGCTAGTAAAAGATTAAACTAACAAGTTGTTGAAAAACGTTGTACCAGGACTGACTCATATTTAAAAAATATTTGAGCAAAATAAAGAATGACACTGTATGGTCGATCTCCTGCTGTTCATTTTAACCCTAAAGATAAACAATAGTTGACTAAATAATCAGATAAATGTAAAGAAAATATGATGAACATATAGACAGTGAGTTGAAAAACAGGTAAATCGCATGAGGAGAATCTGTGTATCATTCGATCATTCGTTTTTTGATTTAATATTGAAAGTAGAAAAATTAGAAAACTGATCCTTTTTCGTTTTGTTTTTTGTTTTTTTTTCCAAAAAACAAGAATTCAGCTTAAATTTTCGTTTTTCGTTCATGGGTGGAAAATTGAATAAACAGTTTGAATATTTGATTGCTTGCTACATGTGGGCGGGAATTAAACGCCCCTTTCTGCTGATTGGTCAACCGAAGATCAAACTGTGCCATCATCAGTTCTTCTGTAGTATCATGCAGCAGAATAATAGTCCTCTGCTGCTGCAGTTGTACGGATTAATAACCCATTTTATCAATTTCATATTTTCGACTACTGAATAGCTCGTCTAATGACAAAGTATTAAGTTCCCTCGATGGGGGAAAAATCCAAGTGAACATCAATCAGTACTCAATATTAATTTAAACTGCTTTAAATATGACTGCTGCTTATTTCAGGAGACCCATTGAATTTCCCTTAAACCAGCATTGTTTTTCATTGCATGTTCTAGACTATTTATTTTGTCACCTAATAATATTTCTTGCTAACTATTCCTTTTAGTGTTTTCCTTGGTGTGTTTTTATAGTTTCAATGATGTATTTGTTGAGAATGCATTTGATAATGAATCATTTTCTGTTTGTCAAACACCATCACTGTTTTTGACAAGTCTTAATAGTTCCCAGATGCCTCTCTGTAGGCCCCAGGATCCATCATGTGGTTACACTTTGGCCAGCTGGCCCCCCTACAGCTGCTTGAAGCTCACGTGTTCACAGTTACTGCTGTCAGACCTGCATGAATTCAGCCTGTGGAATGGAGGTCAGTGGGGAAACTCTGTGTGTGTGTGTGTGTGTGTGTGTGTGTGTGTGTGTGTGTGTGTGTGTGTGTGTGTTGTTTGAGTGGGTTTGTGCAGGAACACCCACATTAGCCGGATGCTTACTCAGCACTTGTGGTCTTTCTAGTCTTGCTCTCTATTGCTCAGACTATATAAACTGATGACTCATAACGGTAAAAACATTTTTTTTATATATATATATAAAATGAATGAATTATTTTTTTCAGCAAGGAAGCAATAAATTGGTCAAAAGTGACAACAAAGACATTTATAATGTTACAAAAAGATTTATATTTCAGATAAATGCTGTTCTTTTGACATTTTTATTTGTCAAAGAATCCTGAAAAAGCTATCAATGTTTCCAAAATAAATTAAGCAGCAAAACTGTTTTCAACATTCAAAATAATTAGAACTGTTTCTTGAGCACCAAATCGGCATATGATTTCTGAATGATCATGTGACACTGAAGACTGGAGTAATGCCTGTTGAAAATTAAGCTACAAGAATAAATAAAATTGTATAATATATTAAATAGAAAAAAAGTCATTGTTTATTTTTAACATAAATGCAGCCTTGGTGAACATAAGAGATTTAAAAAATTT
>NW_015505962.1:253220-276805 GCF_001515645.1 Sinocyclocheilus grahami
TGTGTGTGTGTGTGTGTGTGTGTGTGTGTGTGTGTGTTGTTTGAGTGGGTTTGTGCAGGAACACCCACATTAGCCGGATGCTTACTCAGCACTTGTGGTCTTTCTAGTCTTGCTCTCTATTGCTCAGACTATATAAACTGATGACTCATAACGGTAAAAACATTTTTTTTATATATATATATAAAATGAATGAATTATTTTTTTCAGCAAGGAAGCAATAAATTGGTCAAAAGTGACAACAAAGACATTTATAATGTTACAAAAAGATTTATATTTCAGATAAATGCTGTTCTTTTGACATTTTTATTTGTCAAAGAATCCTGAAAAAGCTATCAATGTTTCCAAAATAAATTAAGCAGCAAAACTGTTTTCAACATTCAAAATAATTAGAACTGTTTCTTGAGCACCAAATCGGCATATGATTTCTGAATGATCATGTGACACTGAAGACTGGAGTAATGCCTGTTGAAAATTAAGCTACAAGAATAAATAAAATTGTATAATATATTAAATAGAAAAAAAGTCATTGTTTATTTTTAACATAAATGCAGCCTTGGTGAACATAAGAGATTTAAAAAATTTACTTTTTTTTTTTTTTTTTAATAATTGTGAGTAGGCCTGTCACGATAACAACTTTTTGTTGTGAGATATATTGCCCCAGAAATAATTGCGATAAATGATATTATTGTAATTTTAAAGACCATTTTATGCCACTGAATATATAATTATAATGTAACAGCATAATAATGCAAGAAGGCCTACACACTTCCAAATGACAACAAACTTTTAATAAGAATTAAGAATATATAGACCATGGAAATTAAGTATCAAAATATTAGATTCCTTAAAAAACCTGAATAAATAGTCAATAAACATTTTCTAACAAAAAGTGCAAAGTAACAAGTAGAAAAAAAGAAAAATGCACAAAGAACTTGTATGGAGATTTTTCCATCTACAGATTTTTCCCTGACCTTCTTTTCTCTGTAAATTAAAGGTGCACACTATTGCTGAAAAACACAATCACTACTTAGCAGTCAGAAGTCCGTATGCACAAAGGCACAGATTCCTAAACAAGACCATATCTGCAGATGAAACTTTTTTTTTTTAGAGGTACACCACGTTATGTACGAGAAGCTGCAAAAGACACAGGCGCAAGTGGAATGTACAAAACATGGTGACATTAATTTTTAAGTAAATATAATGGGCGATATATTGCGTCACCAAAAATGATTGAGGTCATACATATATTGCGCGAGAAGTCGATATATTGATTACTGCGACAGGCTTAATTGTGAGATTAAATTTAAAATAACAAATAACAAAAGTCACAATGTCAAGGCAATGTGAGATACAAAGTAACATTGTGAGACAAAGTCAAATTTTGAAATAATTGTGCAATTAGGAGAAATAAAGTTGCAATTGTGTGAGATGAAGTCACAATTATTTTTAGACTTCTGTCCCCACCTATCTATACTTCATTTCAAGTCAATTCTCAAAGAGGAATGCCAATCAAAATCTGCTAGTTGGGAAACTAGCACCAATGTTTTATTCTCAGTGCAGTCAAAACAACAACCTTGGATTACACTGTCTGATATGTTAATGCAGCATCTACTCTAACTGTACAGGCATATGTTTGAAGCAGGAAGTTTTAGAGGCAGTATCCTGTGTTGTAAGGTCATGCTGTTCTTAAGTTCTGTGGTTTTGTCAAAGGGGCAGTTATCTAAACCTGAGTTGTACCAGGAAACCATAACAGGTGCATCCTGAAGAAAAGGTTGTACATTCTAACTCAGTTTAAGTCACTACAAAATGCATATTTTTCTTTTAGGGATAAGGGAATGAGAGGGAAAAGAGCTGATCGGACAAAAAGATGTTCCATTTCATCAGCGGTCAGTAGCTTTCGGAAACTC
The DNA here is from genome assembly GCF_001515645.1 of Sinocyclocheilus grahami. NCBI lineage: Eukaryota > Metazoa > Chordata > Actinopteri > Cypriniformes > Cyprinidae > Sinocyclocheilus > Sinocyclocheilus grahami. The sequence goes on from NW_015505962.1 coordinate 255,128, forward strand.
ATGTGCATGTGATTTCATGTTCTAGAGACATACATCCTTGTTTCCCAAAAGTGACCATACAATAATAAAAAAAAAAAGAATTATTCGGTCCATGCTGTTTTAGAAAAAAAATGTAGGAGTGTCATGTAACTTATTTTTCGTCGTATCATACTCTATAATACTTCAAGACAAAATTATATACAAGGCATGGAGAAAAGGAGTGTCATAAACATAGAGAAAGCATGAAAAAAGAGTGTCATAAATCCCACTTGGACTCTTCAAAACTGTAATTATTGTGACCGCCAAGAGAAAAGAAAAAGTAATGCACTTTCTTCTCACACTATGATTTAGTGCTGTTTGTGCCAAAAGCATAAGGGTATTAAATATGGGTATTTAAATAAGAAAGCCTCCGTAGTGTACCTGTAGTTTATGTTTTGCGTTAAAGTATACTTTACAGTATTGATTTTCAGTTCGTCGTTTCAGTGTTGTTCAGATAATTCATCTAACTATACACTGTAAAAAAAAGACCGTGAATTTAACGGTAAAAGACTGTAAAAATGCTACAGTAAAATCCTGTTAAATGGTTAAAGTAGTTTATGTTTTGCGTTAAAGTATACTTTACAGTATTGATTTTCAGTTCGTCGTTTCAGTGTTGTTCAGATAATTCATCTAACTATACACTGTAAAAAAAGACTGTGAATTTAACGGTAAAAGACTGTAAAAATGCTACAGTAAAATCCTGTTAAATGGTTAACGGTAAATTCCCCTACTATATACAGTGAAAAACTTTATTGGACATGACATGTATTGGACATTAATTTTACGGTAGTATACCGTTTTTGGAAGTGAAAAAGACTGTATAATTTACAGTGAATAACTGTAAATTGACATTCCCAGAATTTCCTGTGTTACATTTCAAATGTGATGTTTTTTTGTTGAAATAACTATGTTTCTTCTTAGTTTTTTCTTATCAGTTTTGCATATTAGGGTTGTGTGTTACACCTAATGTTGTTAAATGAATGTTTATTGCATTATTTCAGTTTCATGTGTGTTACCATGGTGGTGTTTGGTGTTTGTGTGAATGACACTGTGCACCTTCTATATATGTTAGTATTTAGAAAGCTGCTTGTGATGGGCTTTGGTTCATCATGTGACTTTCTCATCACCACCTGCATTTGGTGGTTATCAGTGTATTACAAAGGTACAAAACAGATTTCAGTACTTCAAAAGGTTGGTATATTAACATTATATCAGTTAATGAAATTACGGTATTTAACTGTAATTTAAGTTAAAACCGTAAAACCTAAAACGTTGCTACCATATTTTTTACGGTAAAATTCCGGCAATAACTATTTTTACCGTAAATTTTACAGATTTTTTTTTACAGTGTAGATGTATTTAAACTTAGCAATATACATGTGATTAAAACACAATGATGAAATCATCTTTTACAGTGCATGTACACTTGACCATCCACCATTACAGCCTCCCCTCTGCCTGTGTTAACATCCCCAGGTTTCTTAATATCTCTCTGTGGATCGGTGCCCTAGTTCCACAATTCTCTTGGCTTTAGTCTTCTCCTAGCACACTAATAAGTTCCATCTGTGGGTTTGTGGGATTTTTTTCTCTCCATCAAGCACAGAAATGTTTTACTGGACAAAGAAGGAGAGGGGTACGGCACACTGTTGTACATTTTATTCGGCATTCGACAAGGCAGCCTCTGTTGTACCTTGGGCAGCAAGCCAGACTTCCCTAACTAATACGCTAATACAGCCACTAGTTGGTGTAAAAAGGTACTTTGCTCATGTTTGGGCAGCATTGTCTCCACTAGATTTGAACACACTCTTACCCACAAAAACACATAAATGCTTAAAGTCCTTTGTGCTCGCTGTGTAAGACTGCTGGAGCTCGGGCCAGGATTCTCAGTCCGCCTGGCCTTTCACTTCAAAGACCACTAGCTTCCTCCTCTGACAGGGAAATGAAAACACTAAGTGACTTCAAGAACGCTCAAAGACTCTTGTGAAGACAGGGAGCCTCTCTTGGGCTGGAAAGTGCTGCTCTGCTTGTGTTTGTGAAGGAAAATTGTGATGTAAAGTCTGTAACCCACTGAGGCATTCCTCACCAGTTTGGCATGAGCTGTGTGGTTGTTCAGTGTCCACTTGTGAGGTGACTTTTTAGAAAGACTATGGTAAACAAACACAAGCATACTGACACACTCACATGCATACACAACAATGCCAGAAATGTGTTGCAAAACAACTCAGGATTTACTGTTCTCTTGTACCAAAAAAGTAGTTTGAAAACACTTCTAGGCATCTGTTACAACATCTCCTTTGAGAGATGAGTAAAAGCTGAATTTTGGGAAAGGATGTAACTCCTAAATTCCGGGAATGCTCTCTCTGTCATTCTTACTTTTTTTCTTCCGGCAGTGAATGGGATTTAATACACTCCAGGCTTTCATTGTACAAATCATGAGCATTGTGTGGAAAAAAACATCTGTTGTCCGTTTACGGATGATCGTCTGTTCTTGCTTGCGTCACTCATGTTGAAAGTGGAGGGAAAACTATGGAGAAAGCATACCAAAATGGCTCATGATGATTTTCAGTTTGTTTATTGTCCCTTAATTTACCATTTTCATGCCAGACTTCGAAATAGAAAATATTCATGAATTTGTTTGACAGTCTTGGGATTGTTTCATGAATTGTTCTGATTTGAACTGCAGTTTACTGTCAGATTCGATTGTTTTGATGTAAAGCTCTCTTCATTATGAGCTGCCGCCCTCCCACACACACTCTGACAGTGTAAACTTGGCACATGTCTGTGTCTCACCAGCTCTTGGAATGTAAGAATCAGCATTCTGGGAAAAGCAAAATACTTAGTGAGAAGAACATACTGTATTGCAGCTCCAATAGCTTAAATGTGAGGAGGACTTATTTTTTTCTGATTCTTAAAGAGCATAACCGCAAAGGCATTTCCTGAAAACACATTTGATTTATTTCTGTATTTTTCAAAAAATATTCTACTTTTACTTCTGCTCTAGCTTCGTACTGTTTCTGTTCTGTAAGAAATCTTAACTCTTATGTTAAAAAAAATATATACATCCTGTCATCTTATTGACCTACTGATCTTACGGTATATGGTCACATCTCAGTTTGGGGACCAATTCTCACATTAACTAACTATTAACTATGACAAAACTCCTATTTTGCTGATTATTAATAGTTAGAAAGGTCTAAAATATGAATATAATATGATCATGCAGAATTAGCCATTAATATGTGCTTTATAAATACTAATAAACAGCCTAGTAGATAACACTTTATTATACAGACCAATTCTCACTATTAATTGGTTGCTTATTATAGCATGCCTATTTATTAACATATTGGCTGTTTATTCTTACTATTAAAGCACATATTCTACATGGCCATATTCTATATCCCTAATCCTACCCAATACCTAAACTTAACTACTATTAATAAGCAGAAAATTAGGAGTTTATTGAGGCAAAAAATGTAGTTAATGGTTTGTTAATTGTGAGAATTGGACCTTAAAATAAAATGTGACCACCTAATATGCATATACTAATAAGCAACTAGTTAATAGTGAGAATTGGTCCCTAAACTAGAGTGTTTACTAAAGTGTTTTACACTGATGTGTGTGTGTGTGTGTGTGTGTGTGTGTGTATATATATATATATATATATGTATATATGTATTTACATATATAGTATATATATATATACATATATAAAATATTCACGATTCTTTGATGGTCACATAATATAACATGATATATAAACACAGTTATACGTGTCACGCCCATGGACTGTCTGTGTGTGTTTTTGTCCCCACGTGCTCCCCGTGACCCAGTTTCTCCCATGTGTGATTGTCTTATTTGGTTCAAATGTGTCTCTCTTGTTTTTTTACCTAGTTTAGTTCTTTATTTAAACTGTTGTCTGCCCTATGTTCCCTTGTCCGGTGTTATATATCTACCCTGATGTGCTACGTGTGTCTTCTGCCTACTTTGTATTACCACTTTCCTTGGATATTAAAGACTGATTCGCATTTTCCTCGTCTCCACGTTCCTTGCTCCTCTCTGTAGCAATCGTGACAATACGCAGCACACATTTATATTTTTCTGTGTTTATATTAAATGTGTGCTGCACATATCTGTTTTTATCTTATCTATGTTTGCAGAGAAGCTTAGTATAGTATATCTGCAAAGAGCTAACTTGTGTTCAGTGGTAAGAAATGAATAGATCTATTGGGATAACGCAGAAATGGGAATCCTCTGTATTCAGGAAACGTCTCTGATGTTTTGCTTAATTCTTAACCACCCAAACATTTGGTGTACAGTTCAGCAACAAAGAGACGCCAGTGTTGGACTGTTCAACACACATACGATTAACTGGATTCTTCCTCTCATAAATGCAAGAGCCTCAGAGCCAGTGAATGTAGCCTTTATTTGGCAAACCCCAACCCATTGAAGGGGTTCCTGTAAAATATGAGGTAACGTCATTTGACCACTGAACTCAGAGCCTTGGATGAATGGCTTGCAGTGGCCTTCGAGGAGTCGAGGCACTTCAAGTCGGAAGATCTACACCCCCAACTTTCCTATAAAGAATTTTCCATTCATCCGACCACACTTCCTTTCTGAATCTTTTTTTCAGACATACTATCCAGAGAAAAACACCTTCAAATGTCTGGCATTATTTGAAAAGTCAAATAGTAAAACAAGCTCTGGGCATTCAACCCTGTTATGGACCCATCTCTATGGTAACTAAGCTTCATATTAGTCCAAATAAAGAGTGCCATAAGCATGGGTTTAGAAGATGTTTAGCTTCAGTGTTTGAAGACACGTCTGGTATGGATTAAACTTGCTTTGTTTACAAGAGCCTGTTTATTTGAATGCTAATAGAATGTCATGATATATCTCAGGACTGGTTTCGTCTGCTCAGTTTTACACACCACTGCTGATCTGACTATTGATTGACAGTTTAGTTAAAGATAGACCAATCCGCAAACCCCTATATAAGAGTTTGTAAGGTGTTATCTAGACCTTTGCCTTACTTTAGCCCTATAGCCGAAGTAAGGACAGTTTTGTGCTCAACAACAAATATGGTGCAAACATGCCTCTTTTTTGATGCGTCTTTCCAAAGATTTTATGAATGTGGCTCTTTTTCACGCATTTGATGAGTCAGCAGAAAAAAGGGAAGTGAAAGGGGCACAAGGAGGGAATGTCTGTCATTTCAAGGGCCAGGAAACAACTACTCATATCCTTTTCACCTTTTGGAGTCTTTCCTGTGTCACAATTCATCATATGCCTGTTAACAAAATTCTGTGTCTAAATTTGCAATATAAGCATCTTTATTTATGTGCTACACAATATCTACAATGTATACACCAACGTTCAGGAAATATATTCCTCTCAGTGTTCACACACATAATATATTTTAGTTTACAAAACAAGTTTTCTATTTTATTCTGACTTACACTATAACACAAGCATTTCTTTTCAGTGTAGTACTGTACATGTTGTTCATTCATACACTGACGTCAGGGAACAAAAAACATTCCCTCAGAAGCAGCGGTGCTCTCTTTAGGGACACATCTTAACAGTTTCCTGGCCTGACATTCTTCATGAGACACTTGAATAGGGAGTAAAGAAATAAACATGCTTGAAACTAAAATACTGAAACAAAACACTCTCTCTCTCTATATAATGTATGTATGTATGTATAGAACCTGAAAAGAATAAACAACATGACATAAGGATTAGACTCTACATACTTCACATGTAATATTGTTGTTTTTAGCAGGGATCCCATTTTAAAACCAGGGCAATGTTCTCTCAAACAATGCAAAACCTGCTCTAAAAATACTGTCCATTTAGCTGTCAATCAGCTGCAGCACTGAGAAAACAACTCCCTTGCTTTCCTTCTCTATCACTATCACTGTCTCGCCCTCCTCTGTTCAAGGCACACTGTAATTTGTTCTACAGATGGTGTAGGAATATCCCCCACTAACCAAAAAAATGCATCATCATAGATAATACAAGTGTAAAAATCCCATAGACTTAAATTGAAGGAAGGACCAGAGCCATATCATAAACAATTAGGCTTGGGCTATTTTGGTTTGGGCCAAAAATGAAGAATTGGCATAAGAATTATTGTGAAAAAGTAGCCTACATTTGAATTGCCATTAAAATACCCATGTTTTCTAGTGCCAACGTGTAATAAGTAGGCCTGTGTATTGTTTATAATACAAATACATATTTAATAACAGGCTGATATTAATTGCATTCTAATAGGCCTAATATTTTCCATGATACTCTAAAGATATTCTTTTGAGAGTAGGCCTATATAAAAATCTAAAACACACAAAAAATACACAACAGAGATCTGTAAAAAGTAAAAAAAATAAAAAAAATCACAATAGCCTATTCCACATAAATGAACAAATTACTCAATATATTGCTTTACATGAATTGATTCAAATGACATAAACGTATTAAAGGTCACTGAATTGTGTTTATGGTACAGCATGTACAGCTTATGTCCTCATATATGTTATGACCCACCACACAAGCTTAGGTGGCTCTGTTTACTTTTGGTTCCAGGTATGATCTCAGTTCCAGGAAATGTATATCATTAAGTCCTGGTAGATCTTAATGACAGTGCAAGACTTGGAAAAGCTAAGCCTTTAAACGTGAGAACTGCTGGGGTGGCGTTAGAGTAAGAGTGATGAGAGGACGAGAGAAATTTCAGTCACTTTAACTGTAAGGCCTACAGTTTCTTCCTTTCCCTGTATGGCATTTTCATCCTCTTTTCCTTCACCATCCCCCATAATACTATAAGAGGAGGGAATGCCACAGTAAATATATTCCTGTTCCTCTCACAAAACTGGAAATGTCGAGGGAACATGTAACTCTTTTATAGTGAGCTCACTTTGATGTAGTCAGAGAATAAAAACCTACTTGAAACGTTGAAGGAAAACATCTTTGTTCCTCACATTGGATATGGACAGATGCTTTCAATCTTATTGAAAACAGCAAATGTGCTTTTACTTAAGTATGTGTAAATGACTTTACCAAGGACGAGTAGCCAACTCTTTTAACAGTTGAAAATGTGAATTACCGTTTTAAAATGATGCTGAGTATGACTCACGTCAAGACATTCTTCTTTCTCCTGTTGGTAGAATGTGTGCTGTTTTATTGGAAGCAGATGTTGGCACTCAACGTAGTTTCTCTTCTGTCCCACATTCTGAACTCTTCAAATGCTATCCAGCACCTTCACCCTCTTCCCTCTCTCTTCGTAAAAAGACCAACATATTTCAGTGGAGAAAGTCGTCCAAAAAAAGAGAGAAACAAAGGCAACTTTCCATCACTTTGGACTTCAATAAGACTCTTCTCCACTAACTCTGCTGTCTTTTCCTGCCTTTTATTAGACAAAAGGGACTGCTATTGTATTTCATTGTGGACATATATAGGTCAGCAGAGAAGTCATGGCAGCTCTTTTATGTTTAGAGTGGTATTTTACTGTGGTGGCCACATGCTGAGGTAAGTGACCTTTGCCCCAAGTGTTTGTTTGTACTGCACTTTCCCCCCTCCAAAAAAAGAAAAAGGAATGAAATTGGGATTTTTCCTATATACCTGCAAAGTAAGAAAAAGTGGTTTAAGGCCAGATGTGGAAGCCTTTGCTTTCACCATTATCTGCTGAGATAACACTTAACCTCCACACACTTAAAGGGATAGTCCACCCAAAATAAAAAAATTGTGTATATATTAGATATATTTAAGAGATGCTCTGATCAATCAGCCAAGGACCGGAATCAGACAATTTTCTGTATGGTCTATATACAGAAGTTACAGTCTCCAAATATATTATATATTTTATATTAAAATAACTTTTTTGTGTTCCATAGAAGAAAGTCAAACAGGTTTGGAATGACATAAGGATGAGTACATGATAGAATTTAAGTTTTTTGGGGTGAACTACCTTTTTGACTGTGTGGCGGTCACATTTTATCCTCTCAGATAATGCTGGAATCAAACGCTTCCTTATCTGGCTATAAACCCATTTTCTTTCTTTCCTGGATGGTCTCTGATAAATAAGGTGTAGATTTCTCCATGGAATCAACTTTTACAATGACTTTTGGCTTATCAGAAGGGGCTTTGACCCATGACAGGACAAACTCTACTTGTCCTTCTTGTTTAGGACAGAAACTTTGGAAACCATTAGGACATTTTGCTGCATTTTTGCCTTTACTGAAGCGCTCCATTTCACCTTTTCTACAAATCGCTATTTACAATATAGGTTCAGAAACGACATACTTTAATCCTCTGTAAGTACATTGAGTCCAAGGTTTGTGTATAAAACACTAGGGATGCACCGATATGAAAATTTTGGCCGATACCGATAACCGATTATTCTTTATTTTTCACAGGTATTTAGTCTGTTCATTTCGTATCTCTTGAGCAATTCTGTGGCTTACTGTACTGTTTGTCTTCATTTCATGCCATTAAACATAATTTCAGTAAATTATTGTGTGAAAAGAGGATTTTCCTTTGCTTGGTATTCCATAAAGAGTTTGTTTTGTCACTAGATGACCCTAGTTATGGTGTTATGGGCTAGGCAGTGTTTGTACACCAGATGTTTTAATGCTTCTTTTGTAGCAGGTCTGGAACACCTGAACGACCACACAAGCAGAGAGCTAAAATTATGGGTTACTGAGCTGTATAAATGTTTTTACTTTTTAAAACCTCTACTTATCATGGGACCTCATGCATACTGAGAAGATTAATTGTGTAATGATTTCCTGTGAGAAAGCCTGCATGACATATTCAGCCTTCATTTTGAGAAATCAACGTACAGGGTATGCCTTAGTAGTACGGTTACACTTTGAGGACCCCAGAGGTTTAATGAGGGGCAGTCTGACTAGATGTCTATGAATATCATTCTACAACACTTTAGGAGTGGGTTTGGTTTCCTTCTGCTGTGCTATTTGAAGCACAAGTTAAAGTATCTAGCCTGTAGTACAATAACATTGTACTATTCTAGTACTCAACTGGAATTTGGTACAGTTGCACTAATTTATTGCTTTCAGGTTTGGATTAATATTCTGATTTATAAGTATAAATTGTTAAATGTAAATGTAGCGGAATTTTAATGTTAATAGACTTTTATGCTGTATATATTTTATACTGTATGTGAAATAGATTGGCTTATACATTCATCGAGGCTGCATTTATTGGCAAAAATGCAAGGAAAACAGTAATATTATGAAATACAATTTAATCCTGTGATGTAAATACTGAATTTTCAGCAGCCATTACTCCAGCCTTCAATGTCACACGATCCTTCATAAATCATTCTAATATGCTGATTTGCTGCTCAAGAAACATTTATTATTAGCAGTGTTGAAAACATTTGTGCTGCTTTGAATCCTCTATGTATTTGATTCGTCTTTTTGAAAAGTGAATTGTAATTGTTTAACATTTCTTCGGAGGCTTTGTGTGTGCTGTGTGCCTTGCCCTCATTGTGTTTGATTATGTGTCTTGGATGATGGATTGTGTGTTTGCTGTGCAAAGCCAGCCTGCGAGTGCAGCACTATGAAAAGAGTTGCCCATACCTGTCAAGGGTTGCTATAGCAACTCTCACAATCCAAAGCCATAAGGGTCATACAATAATTGGCTAGCCACATGTTACATTAGGATTGCAAAATGTTACAAGAATCAATATCATTATCTCCTCAGCCTCCAGCTTCTTCTTTGATCTCCATTCTCAAACAGTTCATTAGCCTCAGCCAGTAACTAAAGGAGTCTTAAATGCGGAGGTGTTCTGAGGCCATTAAATACATCGATCGGTCCTGCATGTGGCATGAGTACAATTGAGTCTTTGTTCCTGGTACACTGTGTGTTCCTTCTAGTTATCCAGTGTCCTGTTGACAACTGACAACACACCCCTGGAGAGTTTGTCTATCCAGTGTGTTTACCTCAGAGCTCTGAGATTCTTGGCATTGAGCTGAGGAGGATGTGTCTTGGCTTTCCTTTTTTTCATGGGGATATTTACGCATACTCCATAGCTTATGTTAAGCGACAGCCTTGGGGCCAGGGACAGGGAAGAGGAAAGATGGTGTTTATATACCCATTCTTAGTCCTCTCCGGCTCCAGTGCTGAAGACCCGCTGAGAAGCCAGGGAGGAGAAAATGGACAGGCCAGCAAGAAAGTGCAAATATTGATGTTTTTCTTGCGCTTTGACCAGGAAGTACTAAAGTCATGCGAGGAAGAGTGCAAAAAATTTTTTTAAAGGTACAAGAGCCCATATACAACACCTTATGTCTCACCATATGGTTGGATGGAATATAGAGTTCACTAAGTTTTATTGGTCAGCAAAAGAGCATGAATTGTATGTGTAGACAAAAGGGTCCAATTCTGTGCTTGAGACCATGTAGTCATTGTAAAATGAGACTTTTTTTGAAGAATTTAGACCACAGTTTATGAAGTGGTAATGGATAAAATGTTTTTGTAATTAAATGCATCACATTTATTTTTCAGATGTAACACATTAGGAGGTTTTGCTTGTGTACAAAGCAAACAAAACAAAACACCGCACTAGTGTGAGGTCTGTCTATAGGGATACACTAATTCCTGCAAATGCTTACATTTTTCTCTTATGTTTCCTGTGTACTGTGTTTCTGTACATTGGACAAGCTCCAAAAATGAGCAGAAACTATAAACAATGACAACTTTTACTTTTTAAAGCTTTTCGCACTGTGCGGTTTATTAAAGCGTGTTGAGTGAAAAAGGATGTGTTTTATTATCATTGTTATTAATTATAATTATTACAGCGAAATTAATTTGTAAATAACTGTACTCTTAGTAAAAGTATACACTGATCAAAAATGTGTGGTCAGTAAAATCATTAAGTTTGGGGTGTTATTTAAGAAATTCGTATTTTTATTAAGCAAGAAACCAAGACTTTCGCATTGTTACAAAGTTGTGTATTTAAAATATATGCCGTTCTTTTGACTTTCTGTTCGTTAAATTCATTATTCATCATTGATCATGACAAATGTTTCTTAAGCACCTAATGAGCATATCAGAAGGATTTCTTAAGGATCGTGTGACACTGAAAACTTGAGTAATGGCTGCTGAAAATGTAGCTTTGCCATCACAGAAATACAATTTAAAATATGTTATTTTAAATTGTAACAATTTTCGTGACTATTTTTACTGTGTTTTTGATCGAATAAATGCAGTCTTGGTGAGCATAAGGGACTTCTTTCAAAAACATGGGGGGAAAAATCTACCCCAAACTGTAGTATGATCATTAGCCTAATTATTTTGTTTGCTATTAACGTAACGTATAGCAACTTGCCACTTCAGATTCTGCAGTATTTATTTACAGGCATTTCACAGCAGCTTGAAGCACAGATCATCCAGTCAGATTTTGTTCTGTTTTAATATCTTTTCAAATGTATTTCTGTGATGGCAAAGCTGAATTTTCAGTAGCCATTACTCCAGGTTTCAGTCAGAATTGCTTGTTTACTACAATGAACCATCACTTGTCTTTGATGCAACATGTCAGTATCTTTCAACTGTGTCAGTTTCTGTTACTACTCACCTTTGAACACCTGAATGAATTCAGTACTGAATGGTTTAGAAATCCTTCTGGGAATTTAGTGCTCATAAAATGATAATGCTAAGATAATGGCATTTTAAAGATATCTTTGTACTCTCTATCGACCAAATTACCTAAACGTGTATGGATGTACATGTGGTTCTCGCAATCTGGTATTTGAATTGTTATTTAGTAGGGGTGTGACAAGACACTTATCCCACGAGACGAGACGAGACACGAGACTGGGTTCACGAGAACGAGACGAGATTTTTAGACTTTTTTAAAGAAATCCTCAATGATGAAATATATAGGGAAAAATAGTCTTTTATTCAACTGAAAAACACAAAATGCAAAAAAGTAGGTGCATTTTGACATCAACTTTATGAAATCTATTTTAATAACTTTTAGGCAGTAATAAACAACATGTAAACACTGCAAAATGTTTTGCCACAAACTCAACTGACAGGCAAGTAATTGCACAAATAAAAATAAATAATAAACAACACAAATATCCCTTTAAAGTGGAAGTGAAGCAGTCAGTCAAGTTTACATTATTTAGTAAACTGATTTCCACTTTAATAAAAAAATATATAATAAACACGATTAATGTATCCATTTAAAAGAATAAAGCAGGCTGAGAGATAGTTAGGGTCCTATGAAATCCATATTATTTTTTCCCAAATTCCGTTTTTTCCATTTAAATTTTTCTGGATTCAGTTTTTTTTTTTTTTTTCGTTTAAATTTTTCTCGACTCCTTTTTAATAGTTAAATTAAATTGTATTAATTAAAAAGCATGTCTTATTAATTAAAATCATGAAACTTATACATTTTCACATCAATTTATTAAAAGTTTAACAAAAATTACATGCTTAGGGCCCTATGAAATTGTTTATTTTTTCTCATCATATTATTTATATTTTTTTATTGTTACCAAATTCGGTGTTTTAGCATGTCTAATTATTTGAATGCATAAAACAACTTAATTTATTCTTTTGTTTCTTAAAATAGCCTTATTAATTTTTTTTCCCCTCAGAAATTCTGTGTTGTATATTTACATTTTTCTGTTATCAAATGGAGGCATAAAACATTTAATAATTTAATTTACCATTTATCTTTTAATTATTGAAAATTAAGCAAACTACATTTTTTTTGCCAAACAAAGGGGATTTACTATTAAAATTAAAACATGGAAGAAATGTTTTGTGTGATTATTCCTTAAAAAAAATAATGTTTGTTTAATTTTAGTAGTAGTAGTCGTAGTAGGCTATGTACATTCTTCTGAAAAATTGTTATAGGCACACAATGTCTTCAAATCAAACCAGACTTTTATTTTGACGGGTTGCCGTGAATACCTTTACAGTTCTGTGTATGATATGACGCTAGTTTTACTCAAATAAAACGCTAAAATGTTCATGAAGTGACTCTCAGAGCAGTTCTGGAGATGTTGTTCATGTGTTTACTTCCTCATTTAGTGAGACGGCAGACGCTGAAATCACCGCGAGTGTCACGCGCGCTTCAGTGTGTGTGTAGTAAATGAAACTGCGCATCTGCGCCGTTCATTAACAGAGACAGGCAGAACATGCAGTATTCATATTTAAATCGACTTTTGCGGCGTAATATTTACAGATACTAGTCCATATCGGGATTTGATTTGTGTAATGACCTACTTTTGATTAATTCATTCAAAATTTGACAAATTCCGTGATATTCCACGTTAAATTGTGAATTCCGTTTTTATGACTGGATAAAGACTACACTGCGTAATTTTCCCGCTTGTCATGCGGTCACTTGCCTGATGTGAACATAAAATATCTTACATACCACCACTTGTGAAAGAGCCAGTGTAATGCAAATGTATCTGAAAGGTCTGCGCGAGGATATCGTCACGTTCTCGGGAGACCAGTCAGATCTCGCAAGACACAACGGATCTCGCGAGATCTCGTGGCATGAGATCTCGTCACACCCCTATTATTTAGGTGTGCCCGCTAGCAGTGGCAGTGTGCTAGATATAAACACAGTATGTTTTCTCTCGTCTGTTGTTGTAGACTTAATAGGATCAGGATGTCAGCTAGATAGAGACCAAGACTTTATTCCTGTCTAGGACATCTTAATAGCTCGCCAGCATGACACATTCTTCCCTTTTGCCAGGAATAAGGGAAGGAGACTGCATTTGTAGATGTTTTATGCCATGGTTGCTCTGTCTACCATGAGTTGCCAACAGCTGTCATTCAAAGGAAGAGCAGCTGGTACTCTTATAATAGAATCTGCTCACTAGTTCTAGATGACCAGCAGAAGTCTGGGGTCACATGAGGGTCGCCAGTGTGAGAGGTGAAGTTGATTATGGGTTAGGAACTATTTATGTCTGGTGAGACACAAAGCATACCATTTTGAGTTGGACTAGATAACAAATTTGATTACAAGAAAATGAAGGTAGCCTATTTTTGAAACTGAATTTATTTGGAACTTTGATTAATAAATGACCACTTTTAAAAAGTGTTTTAGTTTTATCTATGTTTATTGAATTAACTTTTATTTTTATATTTTAGTAAAATTTTTAGTAAAGTGCTTAATTTTGTCATGTGCTTTTGTAATTTTGTGTAATTTTTCAGAGCTTTATTTAGTGCTTCAACTTATTTCAGGTATTTGCCAAGGCGACATTTCTCATTTTCCTTTAGTTAAAATTTTCATCTAATATTTATATTTTATTTGTTTAGCTTTTCTTCAAAAAACAACAGTTTGTTTTAAAAGTTTGAGAAGGTTAATAAGGTTATTATGGTTAATCTGTTAATGATATTAACATTCTAATTGGTTTTTAATTACATAACATTATTTCAACATTGTGTGGAATGTTCCACAGGATGGATATTTCAAGGAAAAGTGTTGGAGCCTGTATATTTATAGGCAGCCTGAGTCAGTGGATGAATGAGGGTAAAAACATCCCAAATATTTTTATGTATGAGTGGCTTGGATTTTTTATGTTTTTTGATTGAAAACAAATGTTCAAAAATAGCCAGTCTGTGGTATGAAGAAGGTGGAGAATGAATAGATCCCAGATGGAAGGGAAGCTCTGACTTCCTGTCTTTGGGTGCAGGGCAGGATAATTGCAGTGCAGAGACAGCGGGCGATAGAGCCAAAGGGTACTACGGTCCTGTAATGGATATGCCAAGAAAGGATAGGTTAGAGAATACAAAAATGTCTCAGTGACCTGACCTATCACCTCAGATAAGTCTCTAGGAGAGCCAGTAATCTGAATGAACTCAAAGCATGAATCACGTGGAGCGTTAAAGGCAGCGAGTGGAGAGTATTTATGGCTGAACAATGCAGTCACCACAGCAAAATGCTCTGGAGTCCAGGATGTTTATTCAGCTTCTGTTTAAGCACAGCTACTTTGATTTATAGTATTCCCTGTGTATTTATTCAGTCCGCTGGAATGAAACCAGAGCAGGTTAGCACATCACCTAACCAGTATGAGTTCAGAGAGCAAGTCATCAGCACACGCTAAGCAAAATTCACCAACTTCCGACATGGAATTCATCATCAGTTATTGTGTTGTCATGCTATAATGCTTGTCTCAGAACTATAGGCTGTGACTAACAAGTACGGGAAAATGTGTGCTTGTTCATATGTTCATATTTCATCAGATATCATATCATTAGATTGCATGCCAGTGTTTCATGAATACGACAATGAACACAACGCAAGCTGTAATGCAAACAAATGACTCTTATGAACTGGTTCTTTTTAATGAGTCATTCAGAGTCATCACAGTTGGCTCCCTCACTGAAACTCTTAAATATTTTGCAAAAAGTATTGATTATTGTTTACCATATGTGGTCCAAATGTAAGGTTGAATAGACTTTAAGTTGGGGTGACATATTGGAAACATAATAAACACCCCCCCCCAAGCAGAAATATTCTTACAAAACAGAGTGATGTTTATAAGTTATGATACAAATGTAATCAGGATCACTATATGAATCACATCATCGATGAATTTATACTTAATACAACAACATAAACTAGTTTATATAATTTCAATCATTGGAATTTGACAGCTGAAAAAGTAAATGTTTCATCCTAGTAACAAATAGCTACTAAGCTACTGAGGACTTCTAAAAGCTACTAAATCTTTTTCCTGTTTTGATTTCTTTCCTCTTCAGTGCGGGCACAGCTGAGCATGGTCCACTGCTGAGTTAAGCTGTGGTGCACACGCTGCAGAGAGGAGAGCAAGAGTGCTTCAACTGATCCTGTCTTCACACTTGTTTTGCACAAGGCTGGCCTCCAAACATGTCTGCAGAAGTGGAATCCAGCACAGCCCCGGTCGAGCAGGCACCTTTCAAGACACCCTCCAAAAAAGAAAAGAAAAAGGGTATGTGACAGGGCAGGGGTCTTCACTTGGCACATCTCAGTATCTTGCTCTGTTGGTATACTGGCCAGACCTTGGGTTCATACGGTTCAAATGCAAATGGTTCAAATACTTTTACATCATTTTTTCTCAAGCACAGCTTTGCCAATCATTGTTTAAAAGGCTGCAATCTTTTTTTTTTTTTCATTTTACTTAATTGGTGGTTCCTGAGTGAAACTTCTCCATTATAAGATGATATGTAATGTATTGTTATAAGAGAGTACAAAAACTTGTAAGTAGATGTCTTTGCTGACCTACTTGTGTCTACTAGTACATCATTAGGGGTATAGTGAGTGTCCCGCTGAGGTTTACTGTGAGTCTCTTGCTGTGTGTGAGCTAGCGTCCACGTCCCCAGTGCACCTACAAAAACCATGCTTGATCCACAACAAACATGTAATGAACCTGAGGTAAAACTAAGCCCTCATAAGAGTTTTGAAACCTGAAAATACTTCTGCTTGCCACCTCCGTAAATGAAAAGGCAGCTTCTTTGGAGATTTGATCTGAGAATTTACATGAAGTTAAGAGCTGGTTAAGAAAACCATTTTGAGATTACATCCATGATTTATGGTTCAGTCTGGAATCCAAAGGATTTGCCATATTGTTCTCTGGCTGTACAGTTGGAAACAGATAAAAATGATTTAATAGTTATGTATTAACCTAAATTCACCAGTTTATTAAAAAATGTTAGCTTTCTTTGGAAGGTTTCAGTTGTGTTTTTGTTTTGTTTTTGTGGAATTTTAAGCGTGGGTGGGCTTTTTATTAGTTTCACAGGAAAATGCTTTAAGCCTTTTGACATTTTAATATTTTAATATATTTTGATGTCCTCATCTCAGATGTGCTGGTTTAACTTATTTATCTATTTGAATGTATTACCGTTTCCCTTCTATAGAGCACAGTTAGAAAATTGTGCTTGTTTGCAGCCTAATTGCACTGGTAAAAGCAAATGACAAAATCTTGTAGTACAAAATTCAAGCACTATGTTTTCTGTATTCTCATAACTTTAGCATATTTTCAGCAAATTTGGGATATTAGATCAGACTTTCTCTATTTAAACCTAATCTGAATCACTTTTTTGGTACTTAAATGCAAAGCTGACGCAGTAGTAGCATGATGATTACGCAATTATGTTTATGACCTAGTGATTACAGTTGACAAATGAAGGTCTTTCTGGTACAATAAGGCACCAAGAGGACTGTTGGAGATTCCTTGACATGTCGTGTAGCGCAGTGCAAAGTTGGCGAACAGCCACCTGCTGAAACTTAAAATCCTCTGTCCAGAGCTCCAGGGGCCTCTTTGACCCAATATTTCTCTGGATTTATTTTTCTAAGCTGGAACCTGGTGCACAGTGGTATTGTTTGTCTTGCCTAGCTCATACCAATTTCCACAATACCTTCCAGCTGCGACTGCAAGACACTCTCCAACATGTCTATTTATGAGCCTTTTCCACAGGCATGAAAACAAGCAGAATGATTCCCACAGTCTCACGCTGAGGAGCCAGCAGTGATTTGGGTGACGAGTTGCATCTGGGGTTGAAGGAGGTCTTTCATAGTCATGTGTTGGACATAGAAACAAAAATATAATGCTGCAACATCACGTTTGATCTGTCAGCCACATCGTTATTGCAGTTCATGTATAGGCCTATTTTTCTTTCATATCTTTAACTTTTTTATAGAAGGATATGTTTTTGGCTTTTAAGTCAACTCTTTGATTTAGACTGGCAGAAAAATGGCATAGCTTTCCTTCATGATCAGGCTCATTTGTGAGCAATAGGCCATTTTTCAGTATGTTTGTCATTTCTCTGCCCACTTCATCTCATGGGTTCTTTATTTTCATTTATTACAAAAATACATTAATAAATGACAGTTGATATTGAACATGAATAAATACGTAAAGTCAGACACAAAACAGAAACAGAAAATAGATCTAACAAAGGCCAATTTCCAGTGTAATATCTTCCCAGTCATCTGTGATGCCTTTAAATCCATCATTATGTGTGTATTTTGGTGTAACTGAGTGGCAGTTTCTCTTTGCAGGTGATGAGGATGTGGGATGTGAAAGCATCTGAAATACACAATTGAGTTTAGAGTTACAGTGTTTCATCCATTTGTTTATGTAAAAACAAATATGTTTATGAATGCCAAAAGTAGCAAAAATGGAGAGTATGTGAGCCCTTCACAATGTTAACAAGGTAAAAGTGCTATAAAGTCATGGGATAGCTTTAATGTTTAATGTTACTGGGTATGTTTATGCATAATCCCAAGTAATAATTTTTAAAAAATCTAACTATACAGATCATCAATTCACTATTTCCTCAATATCCTTATATCCTCAACTGAATAGAACTGCTCACACATGAGTGTTCTAAAAAGAGGAAAAGACACGATTGTTATTATTGTTAATAATGAGGTGACTTTGACAGTTACAGATTTGAAAAACAAAAAGGTGGGAATGAAGAACCTTAAAGTCTAAAAGTGTTCTTCGGTATGATATGGTTCTAAATAGAACTGTTGTTACATGTAAAGAACTCTTATTTTTAGTGTCTATTTAAGGCAAGCACATATTTACAGGTATTATATGTTCACGTTGGTTGGGAGTTGTAGAGCAGAAACCTCAAGCCTGTAGAGTTCCTGCATGGGATGAATGTCAATGCTGTCCCTCAGCTTGGCCACAGAAGGCATGAGGTCTGGGCCTCCGCCAGGCTGTTCTCTCTCAGTCTCTTTTTGTTTCTCTGTGTCTGGCTTACTCCCTCTTTCTCCGCTCCGCCTCTGCCATCTCAGCAGCGCCACTGGCCAAAAGTGGACATCGCCACATAGTCAGCTGAGCTCTGAACTGAGACACAGGGCAGACAGTCAAAATAAAATGGCAAAAAGTCCAGAGAATCAAAAGGCTAGTAGAGGTAGATGATAGTGAAAAGACCCAATGAAGAGGAGAGGAGTTGCTTCCGAGGAAGAAGGACTGAACTAATAATGTGCAAATAATGTGACACATATTCAAAACAACACAATTTCAGGGCTAGAATGTGGCCAGACATTTATATTAAAACATGCATTGAACCCGATAAAACGCTATGATCAGCATATCAGCGGCTCTCTGACGCACTTTGTGTTCATTTTAATCAGCCTCCTTCAGATCTTTTTGCACCATTGAGCAATCGCACATAATTTGATGAGCGTCTGGCTAACTTGCTGACATTTCCAGTGATTGAATAACATTCAGACTGAGATTCAGAGCTGCTAGAGATAACGCTGTCTCTCAGACAGCTGGTACCATCAGTTCCTTCCGAATGGCACCAATCAGTCCCAGTGACACCCGTACTTAAGTCACTGAATCGTTTCTCATTCCTCTAAGAATAGAGGATTTCATAAATGATTCTGCACTGCACTATTCATTCCCATTTTAGATGCTTTTGTTTTGAATGACAGCTGCATTTGTGATGACGGCTGTAAACTGTAATCAGTTAATTACATGGAGAAGTATTTTAAAAAGGTTAAATGACTGGGGCTAGTCCTGCACTACAGAAAGGACACTTAATTAGTGGTTTCATGTATGAGTGAAGAACCTGCTTTTTTCAGCTCTTTTCAAAAGGATAACCCTATTCAAGACATGTACAGTTGTTTTTTATTCAGTATTCGGTGCCACATGATCCTTCACAAATCATTCTAATATGTTGATTTGGTGTTGAAAAAAATCTTCATATTATTATTATTATTATTATTATTATTATTATTATTGAAAACAGCTGTGCTGCTAAATATTTCTGTGGAAACCATGATACTGGTTTCTGAATTCTAGATGATGAATAGAAAATTCAAAAGAACAGCACTTATTGTCACAATTTAATGCATCCTTGCTAAATAAAATAATATATATATTTTTTTAAGACTTTTGAATGGTAGTGTATATTTGCACATTTATTAAAATATATGCACATGTATTTTTCTTTTCTTAAAACATAAATTGAAAAAAATAATTATGGTTATTGACTTTATTAACAGCCCTAATATTTTTAAGCCTCTTTTTTATAGGTTTAAAAAAGCTAAATCAAAATCTGTCCAGGTATCTTCTAGGGTATTCGTTTGTCTGGTTTGGATTTAATCACATAACTAAGTATAAATATCAGTTGTCTCAATCTCTCTACAAGTGTTTGAGGTCATTTATAGAGTATCTGTTTATGGTGATCTGTGTCACTGCAGTTGAACTATTTTAATAAGCTTTCTAATTAAAAAGCATTAAATTCTTTCTCCTTTAATACATGCCAACACACACTGATGATTAAATGAAATATTTTTAATTCTCACAGTACTACATTTTGTTTTAGATTATAATCTCTCTTTATCTCCTCTTCTCAGCTGCAGCGAGCCCAGAGAAAACAGACGAGTTCCTCCTTGCCAGGTTCAAAGGTAATGGAGTTCGCTACAAAGCCAAGTTGATTGGTGTAGATGATGTGCCTGAAGCAAGAGGAGACAAAATGAGCCAAGACTCCATGATGAAACTAAAGGTCAGTGAAAGGTCAAGCATGCATGTTTACCTTTTAGTAGACATCTTAAGTGACTTCCATTAGCCAAAACTAATGGCAGTGAAATAGGACAAGACGGATTTATTTGTATAAAACTTTCACACTGCATCTTGTATTAAAGCTTTATAGAATATAGTGCCTTAAAGGGTTAGTTCACCCAAAAATTAAAATTGTCATTAATTACTCACCCTCATGTTGTTCCACACCCCTAAGACCTTCGTTCATCTTCAGAACACAAATTAAGATATTTTTGATCAAATCCGATGGCTCAGAGAGGCCTCCATTGACAGCAATGCCACCCAAACTCTCAAGATCCATAAAGGTACTAAAGACGTCGTTAACACATTCGATGTGACTACAGTGGTTCTACAATAATTTTATGAAGCGACGAGAATACTTTTTGTGTGCAGAAACAAAACTTTAAAGCTTTATAGAATATAGTGCCTTAAAGCCTTAATTCACCCAAAAATTTAAATTATGTCATTAATTACTCACCCTCATGCCATCCAAGGCGTATATGACTTCCTTACGTCATCGCATTGTTTACGTCCAGTGCTTCCAGGTTCTATGTCAGAATGCTGGCTCATTATTGGATGGCTCCTGCATCAGCATCACATGCATGCGTCGCGCTACTCACATGTGCAGCTTTGGCCAATAATGAGCCGGCGTTCGGATGTAGAACACGGAAACCTTCACTGTGCTTACTGCGTTAACCACATAAGGATAATGACAGAGAAGAGATTGCTAAATAAAGTTATTCTTTTTGTTTTGTTTTTGTGCACAAAAAGTATTCTCGTCGCTTCATAAAATTATTTTACGTCCAGGTTCTATGTCAGAATGCCGGCTCATTATTGGATGGCTCCTGCATCAGCATCACATGCATGCGTCGCGCTACTCACATGTGCAGCTTTGGCCAATAATGAGCCGGCGTTCGGACATAGAACACGGAAACCTTCACTGTGCTTACTGCGTTAACCACATAAGGATAATGACAGGGAAGAGATTGCTAAATAAAGTTATTCTTTTTGTTTTGTTTTGTTTTTGTGCACAAAAAGTATTCTCGTCGCTTCATAAAATTATTGTAGAACCACTGTTGTCACGTCTACTGTTTTAATGACGTCTTTAGTACCTTTATGGATCTTGAGAGTTTGGGTG
>NW_015505962.1:276943-279979 GCF_001515645.1 Sinocyclocheilus grahami
GTAATGATGGTCACTGCTGAGGGAAATGTTGTCCGGCCTTACATGTTTGAGCCGAACTCAGACCCCGAATCGGTGACGACAGGAGACAACCAACCACCTCCTCAAACGCGCTTTCCTGCGCTCAAACCTGCCAACCTAAAGGATCAAACGCCGTGTATGGCGTTTGAGGTCATTTGTGAATTAGCATAGACTTATAGTCTAAATAAAACAATTTGCAACTGTTACTATTATTACACTTGTATACAAAACTTTGTATTATGCTTGTTATAGAGTGTGTGACGTCATGTGCACTACCACCGGTGGCAATAGACAACGGTTGACGCAGTTGTCACGGCGACCATCACAGCCCTACTGTGCAATGATGTAGTTTCCTGACATCCAGACTGAACAGCGTTTTCTCAACATGTTTCCGTGTTGTTGTTGCTCAGCAATGGCATGGACGCGATGTTGTCTGGGGGTTTGGCAGCATGGGACTGTGGGCAGTGCTCGGGGTGGTGACTGAAGGCGGTGACTGAGTAGTTCTGACGAACCGTCACAACGGTTCGTGAAAAATCACAGCTACTTTATGCAGGCTGTGTGCATTTGACTGTGGATTGACTGTTTTGAAACTTATATGGTAGTTACATAACACCTAGAACTCAGTTATCATGAAAAAAGCCAGTAAATTTCAGTTTTGACAATATGGGACCTTTAATTCCACCAAAGAGTAAACTGTGGAAAATAAAAAAAACTAGAATGTTAGATTTGAGAAGAAAGATAGATCAGAAGGATCCATTTCTCTTCAGAAAGAGAATAATTGAGCCAACAAATGTTTTTCCAGTATTTTTGACATAAATGTTACTGTGTGAAGTAATTCTTATGACCTTTGTAATTTGTTTCGCTTTGTAATGCAATATATTTTAAGAGACAGAAAAATACCATTTGTTTCCTACACAATTTATTTAATTGTTTGACAGACATTTTTTAGCAGGATACTGAGTACATCCAGGATCAAGTAGTCAAAATATTGTTTAGTAATCATTCATTTGTCGTTTTACTCTGTGATCACAGGGCAAGGCGGTGGCAGCTCGTTCTCAGGGCAAACACAAGCAGAGAGTCTGGGTGAACATTTCTCTCTCAGGAATCACTGTTACTGATGAGAAAACAGGGGTGTGTTTTTCTCACTTACTCTTCATTCATACCGACTAGTATAAACTCTTCAACAGAAATATAATTTAAAACCCAACAGTACTCATTGTTATTTTGTTTTGACTTCTCCAGGCAACATTACTGGAGCACGCAGTAAATAAGATCTCCTTCATCGCTCGAGATGTCACTGACAGCAGAGCGTTTGGCTATGTGTGCGGTGCGGAAGGCCAGCACCAGTTCTTCGCAATTAAAACTGCACAGCAGGTCCAGTGAGATTTTATTGAGCAAAGCTCTTTCCTTCCTCACACTCTCATGCCTTAGGCACATACAGGCAAACTTGTTCTGTCTTTTTTGTAGCTCTGTTATAAAAAAAAGAAACCATTCCCCCCCACATAAAAACATTCACCCATAAACCAGCAGGAAGCATGCCTTTTAACACACTGTTTGTGTTTTCACTCAGGCAGAGCCTCTTGTCATTGACCTGAAGGATCTTTTCCAGCTAATCTTCAATATGAAGAAAAAAGAAGTTGAAGGTTCAAAGAAGGTGCGGGACCTCTTAAAATGATTTTTAGATGATTTTAGGCTGTATGAGCTGCTGAGAAACCTTTACAGTACACACATGCGTGCATCAAATGTATATTAACAATGCAACAAGTTTTGTGTACTACTGTTTAAAAATGTGTTTTTTTAAGAAATCAAAACTTTTTGGTAACACTTTACTTGAAGGGGTGTGCATAAGACTGACATGGGTTCAAAGAAGGTGCGGGACCTCTTAAAATGATTTTTAGATGATTTTAGGCTGTATGAGCTGCTGAGAAACCTTTACAGTACACACATGCGTGCATCAAATGTATATTAACAATGCAACAAGTTTTGTGTACTACTGTTTAAAAATGTGTTTTTTTAAGAAATCAAAACTTTTTTTAAAGCAAGGATGCATTCAATTGATCAAAAGTTACAGTAAAGACATCTTTAATTATACAAGGATTTTTATTTAAATGCAGTTCTTTTGAACTTTTTTCTATTCAAAGAATATTATTAATTAATGAAAATAATAAGACTTTTTATTTGAACACCAAATCAGCATATTAGAATGATTTCTGAAGAATCATGGCACTGCAGACTGAGGTAATGGCTGATGAACAACATTCAGTTTTGCCATCACATGAATAAATTATATTTTAAAATATATTAGCATAGAAAACGTACTTTAAATTGGAATAATATCTCACATATTACTGTTTTTACTGTATTTTTGGTCAAATAAATGCCACTTTACTAAGCATAAGAAACATCTTTCAGAAACATTAAAGGGGTCATATGATGCTATTTTAAAGATCATTATTTTGTGTATTTGGTGTAACAGAATATGTTGACATGCTTTAATGTTCAAAAAACACATTATTTTTCAAATACTGTACATTATTGTAAGTCCTCTATGCCCCACCTCTCTCAAACGCTTCGTTTTCTACAAAGCCCCCTCTTTTAAAGCAAGGATGCATTCAATTGATCAAAAGTTACAGTAAAGACATCTTTAATTATACAAGGATTTTTATTTAAATGCAGTTCTTTTGAACTTTTTTCTATTCAAAGAATATTATTAATTATTGAAAATAATAAGACTTTTTATTTGAACACCAAATCAGCATATTAGAATGATTTCTGAAGAATCATGGCACTGCAGACTGAGGTAATGGCTGATGAACAACATTCAGTTTTGCCATCACATGAATAAATTATATTTTAAAATATATTAGCATAGAAAACGTACTTTAAATTGGAATAATATCTCACATTATTACTGTTTTTACTGTATTTTTGGTCAAATAAATGCCACTTTACTAAGCATAAGAAACATCTTTCAGAAACATTAAAGGGGTCATATGATGCTATTTTAAAGATCATTAT
>NW_015505962.1:280206-281239 GCF_001515645.1 Sinocyclocheilus grahami
GAAAAATTTAAATTGCATCATATGACCCCTTTAAAAAAATCTTACCAACCTCAAACTTTTGAAAGGTTGTGTATAGTATGTATCATCACATCCTGAATTACTCAAACATTGTTATAGACTTTATGTAAATTTATAACGCATTAGTGCATGTCTCAGACATAACATGAAGACTGAAAACATTGCCATCTAGTGTGACTTTTTGTTCAGCTGTGCTTTAGTCTCTCTTGTGTATTGATATTGCTTTTTGTTATGTTTTGTCATTTTTTATTCTGACCTACTAATCAGATCTTGTTTTCTCTTTAGAATGGAAATAATAAAGTGATGGAAGTAAGTATTGAGACATTAAATGCTTCAGCTGCCAAATATTCATATCATACTGTATATTTTTGCCAGTGCAACTAGTATCTCAATTTCTGTAAATCTTACCTCAACAGAATGGCAATGAAGGTTCACACAATGACAGAAAAGTAAGTATGATTTATTGTGGTATGGTTTACATTTACCAAATGGTTCTGATCTTGAAAAACAACAGTGGGAGTATTTTGTTAGTGGTCTCCAACCTGAAGGCAGAGTTAGCAGTAGAATTGTGTCTCTCTGGCCAACTTCCTAAAGCCCCCTGCTGGGTTGTCTTCATGTTGTTGTTCACCATTTGCACACAGCACCTAAACTAGTCTCCTCAGGGGGTGAAAGCTAATGAAGTTAGCAGACAGGAAATAACTGAGATGCATCACATAGCAGCTCTGGCCATTCTCCTCATTCTCTTCACTGCTCATTTCCTCCTATTCATTTGCCCACAGTATGAATAGCGCTTCTCTTAGGTGTTTTGGTTACTCTGACTCTGTTTGGCTTCCATAATCTGGTCTGAATCTTGTTTTTCCTTTTTCAACTCTGTGCTGCAGGGCGTCGAACAGCTGGACTTGTTTGGAGACATGTCGACCCCACCTGACTTAAACTCTCCCTCGGTAAGACTGTTGGGCAAGAATGAGTCACACATACTCATGTATAAATATACACATTCAGACCGAATGGGAGA
>NW_015505962.1:281794-282619 GCF_001515645.1 Sinocyclocheilus grahami
GGAAATCTATTATACACCAGCTCATTTACCAGACCAAAGCAACATTATCCAAATGAGACATTATGCTGTTTGAAAGAGACTAGCGTCATTCAGACAAGTCTCATATCCTGCTATAGTCCTTGTTTAGTCTTTGGTGCTTGATTGACCTCAAATTAAGAAAATGCCGTCATGGGGAGTAGAAGGCCTGGGTTCAGGCCAACGAAAATAACAAGCACTAAAAACTCAACAAGGCTCAGTTGTTTGAAGACACTGCACTTTAGAAGAGTTTAAAAGCTGAATGAGACTGTTTTTACCTTTTTCTTTTTTCAAAATTATGAATTCTTAGCCCCTTGAAAGTGTTAAATAGGTTACATGTAAAATATATATGAGTTTCCACAAAACGAATGAGTCTTCCCATAGCCCCTCATCTTCTGCTTAGCGTTTACTTTCATGGTGAACTTTTCAAAAGTGGTGTTGATGCAGTCTTGTTCTTCTAACTTCTAACACTGCAATCACTGTGAGAGAACAAGATCAGGTAATGTGTGCATTCATTCGTTTTAAGTCATCCATTATTCAACCCGTGTTTTGTTGTCGAAAGCATGCTAAAACACTTTAAGCAGGGTTGCCAACTTCAGTAGAGGAGGATAAGGGACAAATGTCTAGGTTTCACCATTTACAATTAAAGAAAAAAAAGAAAAGCTAGTAGTAGCTGCCCTTTCTTCTTCCTTGATTCTTTGCGTACTGTCAAATGTAGCGTCTGTGCAGCATTTCCAGTATTAGGGCAGTTCACAACTCTCTGTGTTTCACATCCATCTTTTGCGATTTGTTTTTCACCTTTTTTTTTTT
>NW_015505962.1:282629-283929 GCF_001515645.1 Sinocyclocheilus grahami
GGATCATGTGACACTGATGACTGGAGTAATAGCTGCTGAAAATTCCACTTTTGCCATCACAGGATCAAAAGCGGGGGGGAAAATTCATATAGAAAACAGTTATTTTACATTGTAATAACATATACTGTATTTTTAAATAAATGCAGCGTTTCTGATTTTTTTTCCCCCTCCCAAAATCTTACCAACCCCAAACTTTTGAATGGTTGTGTAAACCTGATTCAAATGGAAAAATATTGTTCTTAACTGTGTGGGTATAAGATGCTAAAATTCAGGACAGACTGCATCCTGTGTGGAAAATGAAATTCAATTTTTCCCTTAAAAAACAGAACAATTGTGTATCATACAGGATAGTTGGCAGCCCTACACTTACGTCATGCATGCCCATCTTGTTAAAATTTCTGATTGCTTGAACACAGCACCTAAAATGTATTTTACTTCATGTGTGACTTCATCTATATTATTGACATCAGCTTATTATTTATTCTTCCCTCCTCAAATCTTCTTTCAGGAGTCTGAGGACATCCTGTTGATGGATTTGTCCACTGAGATAGACAGCAATCAGAACTGTGTTAAAGGAAACCCCTTCACTTCGTCTTCTGTCCCCAGAGCCCCATCCAGCCTCTCGCCTGAAAACCCCTTCTCTTCTCAACACAACTTCTTCCCCGCCCCTATCCATGACCCGTTCAGTGATGACCCATTTTCCAAAAGTGACGATCAATCAATCAGGGACGACTCTGCCACAGCCAACCACAGCCCTAATAACTTGTTTAATGGTGGCCCTAAGAATGGTGACTCTGACTACTTAGGCCAGCAGTTTGACCAACTCTCCAACAGGACAATCATCCATGCTCTCAGTAATGGCCATTGGCCTTTAGATGGCAGAGCTGGGGAAGCCACTTGCTGGACTCAGAATACTGTCCCAGTTGAAGAGCAGAACGGACACGGGAAAGCGATGCCTTATCCGTTTGTGGGAGGTTCAGAGAAAATGCAGCCGGTGCAGAATGGAGTGAAACATGAGAATGGAGGCATAGAGCCACCTGTCAATCAAACCAAGGATTCGGTCATTATAAGCCCTCCACCACTCAACATGAAAGCCGGGAGGGGCAAGAGGAGTGTAAAGGTGAGGTTGCATTGATGACACTGTATCATTGATCACAATATCATTGATTGTGACATTGATCTCTTGCTTTTTAATTTGATAAATAACATTCTGCTGCACTTCTCAAAGCTTTCCTTTTTCTTTCTTTCATGTCTCTTGTGACTTTAAGCTTGCTAATCTATATCTAACACCACTTCATGA
>NW_015505962.1:285866-288811 GCF_001515645.1 Sinocyclocheilus grahami
AATATATATATATATATATATATATATATATATATATTTACACTACCATTCAAAAGTTTGTGATCAGTAAGTTTCTTATGCTCATCAAGGCTGTATTTATTTGATCAAAAATACAGAAAAAAACTGTAATATTGTGAGATAATGTTTCAATTTCTAATATTGGTTTTCTGTTTTAATATACTTTAAAATATAATTTATTTCTGTGACGCAGTGCTGAATTTTCAGCATCATTACTTCAGTCTTCAGTGTCACATGATCCTTCAGAAATTATTCTAATATGCTAATTTATTATCAATGTTGGAAACAGTTGTGCTGCTTCATGTTTTTTGGAACCTGTGATACTTTTTTCAGGATTCTTTTATAAACATAAAATAAAAAAACTGCATTTATTAAAAATGGAAATCTTGTGTTACAATATACACTACCGTTCAAAAGTTTGGGGTCAGTAAATTTTTTTATTTTTTTTTGATAGTAATGAATACTTTTATTCAGCAAGGATGTGTTAAATGGATAAACAGAGATGGTAAAGACTCATATTGTTAGAAAAGATTTTAATTTTAAATAAATGCTGTTCTTTTTAACTTTTTATTTATAAAATAATCCAGAAAAAAGTATCACAGGTTCCAAAAAAATATGAAGCAGCACAACTGTTTCCAACATAATAAATCAGCATAATAGAATGATTTCTGAAGGATCATGTGACACTGAAGACTGAAGTAATGATGCTGAAAATTCAGCACTGCGTCACAGAAATCAATTATACTTTAAAGTATATTAAAACAGAAAACCAATATTAGAAATTGAAATAATATCTCACAATATTACAGTTTTTTCTGTATTTTTGATCAAATAAATACAGCCTTGATGAGCATAAGAGACTCCATTAAAAAAACTAGGGATGCACCAATATGAACATTTTGGCCGATACCGATAACTGATAATTCTTTATTTTTGAAAGCCGATAACCGATATGTTGGCCAATAAATCTATATCCAAATTTTTATATACTTTTTGAGAGCCTGATTACAAAAAGTTCTCATCATTAAAACCCACATCCCAAACACTTCAACATAAGCAACCTAGTTTGAACAGTGTACGTTTTAAAAATAATTTTACACTCCCATTACCAAATTTAGTCATAAAAAAGTCTTACAAATAAATAAAATAATGCATAAATAATGCAAACAAGTCACTGGACATCATTACACGTGTAAAGAATCAAAATGAATGCGCCATAGATCAATAAAACGGAATAGCCTCTGCACGGACAATAATTAAATGATTTTAATTACTAAACCATATTGTTGATGAAAATAATAAGAGAAAAATACAAGTGGTTGTTGTTATTAATAATATATCAATGATTGTGAAAAAGTAACAAATTAATGCCACTGTTTTAAATAGCAGCCAGATGAGAGGCCTGTAATTTTCATCATAGGTATACCTCAACTATGAGAGACAAAATGAGAAAAAAAGTCTAGAAAATCACATTGTAGGATTTTTAAAGAATTAATTGGTAAATTCCTCTGTAAAATAAGTATTTGGTCACCTACAAACAAGCAAGATTTCTGGCTCTCACAGACCTGTAACTTCTTCTTTAAGAGGCTCCTCTGTCCTCCACTGGTTACCTGTATTAATGGCATCTGTTTGAACTCGTTATCAGTATAAAAGACATCTGTCCACAACCTCAAACAGTCACACTCCAAACTCCACTATGGCCAAGACTAAAGAGCTGTCAAAGGACACCAGAAACAAAATTGTAGACTTGCACCAGGCTGGGAAGACTGAATCTGCAATAGGTTAGCAGCTTGGTGTGAAGAAATCAACTGTGGGAGCACTTATTAGAAAATGGAAGACATACAAGACCACTGATAATCTCCCTCGATCTGGGGCTCCACGTAAGATCTCACCCTGTGGGGTCAAAATGATCACAAGAACTGTGAGCAAAAATCCCAGAACCACATGGGGGGACCTAGTGAATGACCTGCAGAGAGCTGGGACCAAAGTAACAAAGGCTACCATCAGTAACACACTGCGCTGCCAGGGACTCAAATCCTGCAGTGCCAGACGTGTCCCCCTGTTTAAGCCAGTACATGTCCAGGCCTGTCTGAAGTTTGCTAGAGAGCATTTGGATGATCCAGAAGAGGATTGGGAGAATGTCATATGGTCAGATGAAACCAAAATATAACTTTTTGGTAAAAACTCAACTTGTCGTGTTTGGAGGAGAAAGAATGCTGAGTTGCATCCAAAGAACACCATACCTACTGTGAAGCATGGGGGTGGAAATATCATGCTTTGGGGCTGTTTTTCTGCAAAGGGACCAGGACGACTGATCCGTGTAAACGAAAGAATGAATGGGGCCTTGTATCGTGAGATTTTGAGTGAAAACCTCCTTCCATCAGCAAGGGCATTGAAGATGAAACGTGTCTGGGTCTTTCAGCATGACAATGATCCCAAACACACCGCCCGGGCAATGAAGGAGTGGCTTCGTAAGAAGCATTTCAAGGTCCTGGAGTGGGCTAGCCAGTCTCCAGATCTCAACCCCATAGAAAATCTTTGGCGGGAGTTGAAAATCCGTGTTGCCCAGCGACAGGCCCAAAACATTACTGCTCTAGAGGAGATCTGGATGGAGGAATGGGCCAAAATACCAGCAACAGTGTGTGAAAACCTTGTGAAGACTTACAGAAAACGTTTGACCTCTGTCATTGCCAACAAAGGGTATATAACAAAGTATTGAGATGAAATTTTGTTATTGACCAAATACTTATTTTCCACCATAATTTGCAAATAAATTCTTTAAAAATCCTACAATGTGATTTTTTTTCTCATTTTGTCTCTCATAGTTGAGGTATACCTATGAGGAAAATTACAGGCCTCTCTTATCTTTTTAAGTGGGAGAACTTGCACAATTGGTGGCTGACTAAATACTTTTTTTCCCCACTGTA
>NW_015505962.1:288867-299609 GCF_001515645.1 Sinocyclocheilus grahami
TTAGCAAATAGCTGCAATATAACAAAGAGTGAA
Source organism: Sinocyclocheilus grahami (assembly GCF_001515645.1). Classification (NCBI taxonomy): domain Eukaryota; kingdom Metazoa; phylum Chordata; class Actinopteri; order Cypriniformes; family Cyprinidae; genus Sinocyclocheilus; species Sinocyclocheilus grahami. The sequence continues at coordinate 288,901 of NW_015505962.1, forward strand.
AAATTTAAGGGGGTCAGAATACTTTTTTGTCCCTCTCTATATATATATATATATATATATATGCTGTATAAATACATTTATAATGGTACAAAAGATGTTTGCTTGAAATAAATGCTGTATGATTGGCTAACAGTTGTGTATGTTTGACAGCCTACATCCTTCACAGCTGCTGTGTTTTAGTTTAAAAATGCTTCAATACTCAGTACATATCAAACGATCTGTTTAACAGACAAAGCAATAGGGATCACGTAATAAAAACAGTTACTACTCACACTTGCGTGGTGTGACATCGTATCCAATATAGTCGACACAGCATCGTCTTCTGGTTTCAATCTTTCTGAAAACCTGCGGTAAACGAATCCTCGGTAAAATTAAGTGAACATAGGATCAAGTTCTGGAACTGGTTTCTGTGTAGACCTGTGTTTGCTGCTCTTGTCATTTACCTACAACATGTGCAAATTGGTGGGTGGAGCTAAACAGACAGTAATGAAGAAGCAGGCATTGATCTTCTTCTGCGGACGCAGTGTTTACTTTTACATCATAAAGTGGTACTGTACATTCCACAACATGTTTTGGCAGATTGGCTTCCATATAAGCTGTTTTTAGACTAACGAAAAAGTTTTGAGTTCTGAAACTTACAGGATGTTTTTATAGCACAATGACCTCTTATATATCAAAAGATCAAGGGAATTTGGATTTCTCAATTCACGACCACTTTAATCTATTACAATATGCTTGTTTAATCCCTGTTCTGTTTTTTTTTACTTTTATTTAACCAATTTGGTTCGATAATGGGCTAAGTCTCTTTTATAATTATCTTTGTTTTCTCTTTTATAGTCCCCTTCCAATGAAAAACCCGGGACAGATCCATTTGTTCCACCAAACCAATCAGAATCACCACCTCCTCAACCTGAGACCTGCCCTGTCAACTCTGTCAGTCTGTTCAGCAGGAGCCCTTCCTCCACTGACACACTCACAGCTCTTGGTAAGACGTTGGAGACGATAAATAAATATCTTGACATTCGTGAGCTTCCAAAAATGCTTTTTCAAAATGTCAGTGATTCTCATTCAAATGAAAGCTTGAGCCTAGAATGAGTGTCGTTCTGTTCATACCTGCATATTACTGTAGCTCAAACAGTAGGGCACGGCACTAGCAGGGCCAAAGGTTCTCAGGGAAATCTTGAATGTAGTGTAAGTCACTGAAATTTGACATCAGAGTCCAAATTGAATACAAATTGAATAGCAAGTGGCAAACGCATGGAAAAATAGACGTTGGTGAACAAATAAAACTTTACATGATTTATAAGCAATGTGCATGATTCAAATAGACTCAAGTACAGTATTATAAAATTCACAAAATGAGGGCTGATATTGTGAATACCATTGTGTTGAAATGAATAATGGCTCTTAGTGTCAAGAGGAATGCATGGTCAATTCGATGCTTGTCATATGTGGAACACTGAATAAGTGCAGCTTTTTAATATTTCATCTTCTTTTTATCAACACTAAATTTTCTTTAAAGAAGGGTTGTCTCTACAAGCTCCACCTGCAGTCTGCACTCCTCTGTGGAATCAGCCGCTCTCCTCCATCTTCCCCAGCACCACCAGTGTCTCTCAGCCCTTCAATCAAGCACCTGTCTTCTCCACTTCTCCTGCGCCTGCCTGGGGAAACATTCCTGGAAGTTTTGGAACTTCAACCGCTACCCAACAGCTTCCGTCATTGAGCACCAACGGATCCAATGGATCCTGGAGCCCTCATTCAACCCTGGGGAATCCCTTCCAGACAGGCATATTTCCACCCAGCCTTGTGCCCGACGGACAGCAGAGCTCCAGTCCCCCTCCAATGGTTCCACCTCGGGCAGTAGCCACCAAAGAAGCTCCAAAAGTGGACAGTAATGCTTTTGTTGACCTGGATCCTCTGGGAGAAAAGGAGAAGAGAGATATCAAGGACATGTTTAAGGATTTCCAGATGGCTAAGCCACCAAACGTGCCAGCAAGGAAAGGTGAGCAGATATGAATGTGTTAGTAATTAAAATCTCAGCTGTTTTAACAATTACATGACAATGCCATGAAATTCATCTCTGCGTCTGAAGTCATTTTGAGTTGCTCATAACATGCATTTGGGAATGCAGCATACACCAGGATCACTTTATTTCATATTTGCATAATTTTCAACAGTTTTCCGAAATAGGTTTTTAGCGTTTCACCAGATTTGTAACGAGAAGTATTTATTTATAAACCTGTTCTCACCTAAACAGAGGTCTTCTGCAGAAAAAGCTTGAGTGTTTAACACCAAAATAATAGCTGTATGGTTTAATATTTGAAAGTAAATAATTTAAGATGTAAATATAAGTAATTTTAACAAATATGATTGTGCAGTTGTACTATTGCAACAGAAATACATATATTTCTGTCTTTATTTTTTTTAATTAGAGTTAAAAAATAATATGCATACAATAAATGTATTATTATTATTATTATTATTATTATTATTCTGTTCCTAAAAACAGTGACTCATATATTTAGATGTAACTAAATATACAGGAAATACTAATGAAAAGTTAGTTTACCTGCATGTCATGTGACCATTAACCAGTGATATTTTTGTCATTGCGATACTATTATAGTTTTTATTAATAGTTTGAATTTATTTTTAGATTTCTGTTTTTGTTCTATCACATTTTATTTTTTAAGTTTTAGTAATTTTGTTGTGTTTGTTAAAGTCTGTATAGTTTATTTTTTCTCATTATTTTGGTACATCAAGTTAAACTAAATTAAAATGAGAAATGTTGCTTTGACAACCAGCCGAAATAAAAGTTTATATTTGATTTCAGTTGAACTGAAGATTGGAGGCCAGAACCCATTCGACAACTCGGTTGGAAAAAATCTGTTTGGCACATCTGTACCTGCAACTGTATGTATATGTGCATTCTTATAAGAGATTATGAAACATTTTATCAAACAATAACATCATTTTGAGTTTTCTAGTAAGCCTCAAGAATGTTTATGTTTGTTCTTCTTTTTCTTTAATATTTATGGTTCTTTTTTCTTTTGACCTTTACAGAGTGCACCTCCCATAAAGACAGTGGGCTTAGATCCTTTCAGAGACCCATTTGGAAACCCATTTGCATGATAGCCGGACATCTTGATGACTCCATAGGGTCCAAGTATGGATCAAACACAAATCACTGAACAAGAAATTATGCAAAAAACAATTCCATCCCAGATGTTTCAGCTTTATAATGTCGTGGTTAAGCTAATGGATACACAACGACAACCGCTTTTCACAGAGCACCATTTTTATGTAGCTTTCCCTCTAAAGTGCATCCTGTTCAAGAGCAGGTCTCTTAGCTCTGATGTCACAGCCAATGTCTGACAGCCAAATGAAGCATGTGCAACCCTCCTCGTTTTATGAACCATGATCATAACATGATCAACAAACATGAATTTGAGTGCATTTTATCTCTAAATGACAACATGATGACAGTGGTTTTGTTTTCTGTACTAAAAGCACTCAAAAGCAATTTTGTCATTTTTGCACCAGTAGACACAAGTGTTTGCCTTCTTTGATCACGTTTTTCTTCATTGCAGTATTATCTTGACATTATATTTACTTTTTCACATTTATCAAAAAGCTTTAGGGCATGACTGGTCACTAATTTTGAGAAACATTTTTATGAACTGGCATATCAACTGAATATGATGACAGATTTTTGAAATATCCAATTCAAGTTTGGACATATTAAATGTCCAATCACAAACCCACGTGATGGACAGCAGAGACAGTGTATATAACCTCTGTAGAGATGCTCTGATATGATAACTGTGCAATCAGCATCATACTGTACTGACCTGTTCATTATAAAAGAGCAACTGACTCCAATCAACCTGTATTTGAACTGCATCACTTGCAAGATGTTTTTTTCCTTGATCTGTATTCAGTGTTCTGTTTGAGCTTGCGACGCTCACTAATATATACAGTATGTACTGTCATCATGTCAAAAGTTCTCTGTTTTTGTTTTGATTTGACATTGTATTGAATGAATAATCTAAATTGCTACTACTGGCATGTTGTCAGCGGTTCTGCAAATATAAACACCATCAAAAATAATATCTATCCATAGAATAGGAGGATGATACTATTTAAGCACATTGTTTTGCTTGTAACATGATGATGCAGAATGCTTCAGGTAATACTTGATAAGAGCATATTGATGTGTCTGATTGATCAATGATATCTTACTACACTGCTCTTTATTTTTCCCTTTTGTTAGGTGGGGATATAATCATTTTCCACCAGACAAATTAAGTGGGAAAAACATGATATTGTAAGGTTTAAAAGTGTAACAGAAATGCATTCATCTCAGTGGATTAATGGATTAGCAAAAAAAAAAAGACAATGTGTGTACTATACTGACTGTAGTGGATGCTGAAGCCTTGTCAAAATGAACTATGTGAATTTTATGTGTGTACATATATAAATATCTGCTCTGTTATGCACTATGCCATCTCTACCTTGGATGCTATAGAACTAAGGTGTTTTAAAATATGTAGTCGCTGCAATAAACTGGAATTTTAGTTAGTGGAATAGATTCAGAATTGTCCTATTTATCTTTTGCAAAGTTTGTATTCAAGTCTGTATAAGACCAGTTGGGTCTACTTCACAATAAAGTGATGACTGGCTGAATGATTTGAGCCTCACATGTTAAGTTTTGTTAGTACAATCTTTGAATGGGATCAGCAGATAACTGAATTCATTTTCTAAACTAGATGAAAAACAATGTGCTGAACGACGTACACTTCAAACATTTTTTAAGACTGACTTCATTCAGAATGGAATGCTAGCATGCTACCTACATAACTGTAGTACGCAACAAGTCAAGTCACTATTATCACTTCAAAATTAATGATATCTTAAAACAGCTGTAGCAGTTTTAAGGGGGGGGGGGGGGGGGTGGGGGGGGGGGGATGTTAAAATTTGTGGTTAATATGACTGCTTGTTCATTCAGCACACATAAAACGTAATGTCAAGTCAAGCAAACATTTTTACATATTTTGCCAAGGCCTAGACTCCAAACTGAGGTAGTAAGAGTAGTATGCTAGTGGTGCTCCAATTAGCCATTTAATTATCTCTTGAAAAAAAACTAATATACATATATACAATGCTGCTGGAAAGTTTGTGAACCCTTTACAATGTTCTATATTTCTGCATAAATATGACTCAATTCATCATCAGACTTTCACACAAGTCCTGAAAGTAGACAAAGAGAACCCAATCAAACAAATGTATTTATTGAGGAAAAATGACCCAGTGTTACATTACTGTGCGGTGCAAAAGTATGTGAATCTTTGCTTTTAGTATCTGGTGTGACCCAATTTTGCAGCAGTAACTGCAGGTAAAGTTTCTTGTAACTGCTGATCAGTCCTACACAACATCTTGTATTAGTTTTAGCTCATTCCTCAGTACAGAACCACTTCAACTCTGTGATGTTGGTGGGTTTCCTCCTATGAATTGCTTGCTTCAGCTCCTTCCACAACATTTCAATTTAATTCAGGTCCAGACTCTGACTCAGCCATTCCAAAACATTAACTTTGTCCTTCTTTAACCATCCTTTGGTAAAAGGACTTCTGTGCTTGGGGTCGTTGTCTTGCTGCATGGCCCAGTTTCTCTTGAGACTCAGTTCTCGGACAGATGTCCTGACATTTTCCTTTAGAATTTGCTGGTATAATTCAGAATTCATGGTTCCATCAATGATGGTAAGTTGTCCTGGACCAGATGCAGCTGAACAGGCCCAAGCCACGATACTACCACCACCATGTTTCGCAGATGGGATGAGGTTCTTATGCTGGAATGCAGTGTTCTTTTCTCCAAACAGAACACTTCTCACATAAACCAAAAAATTATATTTTGGTCTCATCTGTCCACAAAACATTTATCCAATAGTCCTCTGGCTTGTCCACATGATCTTTAGCAAGCTGCAGACGGTCAGTGATTTTCTTTTTGGAGATCAGTGGCTTTCTCCTTGCAACTCTGCCATGCACACCATGGTTGCTCAGTGTTCTCCTGATGGTGGACTCATGAACATTAACATTAGCCAATGTGAGAAAGGCCTTTAGTTGCTTAGAAGTTACCCTGGGTTCCTTTGCAGCCTCGCAGACTATTACAAGTCTTGCTTTTGGAGTGATCTTTGTTGGTCGACTGCTTCTGGGGAAAGTAACAGTGGTCTTGAATCTCCTTAATTTCTACACAATCTGTCTGAATTTCACCCTCAAATTAACAGCTAATCATAGAGATTCACATACTTTTGCACCGCACAGAAATGTAACACTGGGTCATCTCAATAAATAAATGACAAAGAAAATATTTTTGTCTCGTTTGTTTGATTGGGCTCTCTGTCTACTTTCAGGACTTGGGTCATATGAATTGTGTCATATTTATGCAGAAATATAGAAAATTGTAAAGGGTTCACAAACTTTCAAGCAGCACTGTAGATAGATAGATAGACACACAAACACATTTGCATTTACATACAGTGTATATGTGTGTGTGTGTGTGTGTGTGTGCATCATTCAGATAAGCAGCTTAAACACTGATCTTTCAAGTCAAGTCAAGTCACCTTTATTTATATAGTGCTTTTAACAATACAGATTGTGTCAAAGCAGCTTTACACTATCAAATAGGAAAATAGTGTGTCAATGCAAAAGGACAATAGTAAACACTCAATTTTCAGTTAAAGGCCATTCATCATTGAATTCAGTGATGTCATCGTCCAGCTCAGTTCAGTTTAAATAGTATCTGTGCAATCAAGTCGACGATATCGCTGGAAATGAAGTGTCCCCAACTAAGCAAGCCAGAGGCGAAAGCGGCAAGGAACCAAAACTCCATCGGTGACAGAATGGAGAAAAAAACCTTGGGAGAAGCCAGGCTCAGTCGTAGGGGGGGCAGTTCTCCTCCGGCCAGACGAACCAGCAGGTTGATACATGCTGCAGCTAATTTAGATTGTGCAGAGGACTCATCTGGTTCCCATGGTCTTGGCCCAATCAGGGCCGTCCTTAGGGGGGGTGCAACTGGTGCGGTTGCACCGGGCCCCGCGCTTGAGACAAGGTCTTCACTGGGGAACTGACTCTGGGCCTCATCTAGTTGTCCTGGTCTAAGCAAGTGGGAGAAACCAGGTGGGAGAAAGTGGGAGAAACCCCGCGCTTGAGACAAGGTCTTCACTGGGGAACTGACTCTGGGGCTCATCTAGTTGTCCTGGTCTCTGCTGAAATTCAGGGCTGCAGAGGTCGTCTAGGTGCTGATCCACCACCTCGGCTGGATACGGACTGGATCTGGTGGCTAAGGTGATCTCGGAAAAAAAGAAAGAAACAGACTAATATTAGCATAGACGCCATTCTTCTTATAATGTAATTCTTCTTACCATGTAAATTCTTCTTATGATGTAAGAAGAATTTTCAGTTATCATAAAATGTTCTTTACAAAATTGGAGAGAAAAAAAATATTAAAACGTAAATTGTAGTTTTAATTTCATAGAATTGCATGTCAACGACGTGCCTTCCGACAGAGTGTTGCTCTCATAGACTGTAAAAAACACGTGTGTACTGTGTACTATCAGTCACAGCTGACTTTCTGAAGCTGCTGGGTAATGTAGTTTTTAGCGGGAGGAACAGAGTATATTTGAGAGAGTAACGGTAAAACTACAAAGACGGTAGATGGTAGTCCACTGAGGCTGGTCAGGTCTGAGAGGCGAGGTGGGTTTTGGCAACAGCTGATCTGTGACTGGAGTGTGCATGGTAGGTAGTGACGTAGAGTCCGGAAGGGATCCGGAAATGGAGGATGAAATGTTTGGCGTGGATGAAGAGGGAGGGAACGGGAATGAGTGGAGTTTAGTAGAAAATCGGAAAAGAAAGAAAATCTGGAGTAATACATCTGAAACTGACAGTGGAAATGAAAATCATCCGATAAGAGGAAAGAAAGAGGAGTTCAAGGTAATGATGAAGTTTGTGGATGAGCCTTTTAAGATAATAAATCCGCTGAAGCTGTCTAAAGTAATTAAGGAAACGATAGGATCGATAGAATGTTGCATATGAATGTGAACTTTGATATTTCAGATTATATTTCCTGACTAGGTCCTTGGGGGGGAATATTGACTGAATATCAATATTCAGTTCAGGTCTGTTTTTAAAGTAAATTAAAAGTTAGTTAAATGGTAGCTATACTTAAAAGTCTCATGTGATCAAACCTGAGATTGAGAAGCACTTCAAATCAAGTGTGTTTTTTTGTTCTTTTGTCCATTGACAGTAATGCTGGAGCGCCATCTAGTGTCAGCACACCTGCAACTACAGTACTTCAGAGGAGGAGCAGATTCTCTGCAACACCAAACCTGGCCAGACCCAAAGTCCGTTCTGCTCCTCCATCCACTGGAAAGACTGTTTCTCTTCCATCAGAGCCATCCAAGATATCATCCCATTTCCAGGCAGCCAAGTATTTTCCTCAGTCCCCCATCTCAGGTGCTATCAGCAGAGATGATTCCCAACACTCTACATTCTCAGATGCCACTACAGCAGCTAACTGCCCTCCATCCTCACCATGTCTTCCATCCACATCTGGCTGTCCAGAATCTCCATCATCAACACCGTCACAAAAAGAGCCTTGCTGAACTCCCCAAAAAATCCCAAATGAGGATTTCGGGCCTCAAGGAGCCACTCCAATTTCATGGACACTCTCACCGTATGTGAAACTGTCTCGTGTTGATGGACCAGACTCTCCTGTCAGGAAGAAAATTTCTTCAGACAAGCAGCAGGTCTTGAGGGCCCTCAAACTGAAAGAACTGATGAAGCTGGAGAGGAAGAAAGAAAGAATGGTAAAGTCAATTTTAAATCTGAAGTTAAAAAGTTTGGACCAGGAAATACCTACTAAATATCTACTCAAATATCAACAAATTTCCATTAAAAAGCAAGTACAAAATCATGTATGTAAACTTTGTTTTCAAAGGAGAAGAAGAGTATACGGCATAAACGTGAGCATTGTATTGAGCCAGATCGTGACAAAATGACCTTAGCTGACTTCATTTACTACCTGCCAGAGTTAAACCCTATGAAGTAAGTTTACTCTAATATAATACATCTTCAATTATATGTTTTACCCTCTTTTGGTTTCTTTTTGCATGTATGCTGTATGAACTAACAATGAGCAATATATTTTTATAGCATTTATTAATCAGTTTGTTAATGTTAGTTAAAGGGTTAGTTCACCCAAAAATGAAAATTAGCCCATAAATTACTCGCCCTCAAGTCATCCTAGGTGTATATGACTTTCTTCTTTCAGACAAATCCAGTCGGAGTTATATAAAAAATTGTCTTTGATCTTTCAAGCTGTTTAATGGCACTCAGCGGGTGTTGCATGCATCAGTCCAAAAGAAGTTAAATAAAAAGCGCCCATCCATTTAAAAAAAAAGTGTCTCACATGGCTCCGGGGGGTGAACAAAGGCTTCCTGTAGCGAATCGATGCGTTTTTGTAAGAAAAATATCCATATTCAAAATGTAATATTCACTTTAATGTAGCTTGCGCGAACAGCTGTACACGGAAGCAGCTCCGGGAGGATGACGTATGAGGTCAGTGCTGCGCATGCGCCGCTCAGAAGTGACGCATGTGGAAGCGCAGGGGAGAGATCAAAACAAAACAACGGTCACTAATTAGAAGTACAAAACGAGGATTTGTAAAGAAGAATGTCGGAGGACTTCGATATAAGCCAAGAGGAGACTGGTTTTCCTTTGCTAAAGTAAGGAAACTTTGCTTCCTTTGCTCCTGTTAACAAACGTTGGCTTTCACGAGACTCACCGGCACATGCGCAGCGCTGACCTCGTACCTCATCTGCCCGGAACTTCTTCCGTGTACAACTGTTGGCGCAAGCTACATTAAAGTGATTATTACGTTTTGAATATGGATATTTTTCTTACAAAAACGCATCGATTCGCTACAGGAAGCCTTTGTTGCATTTTTGGGTGAACTAAACCTTTAATATAAATGTTCATGTTAGTTTGCAGTGCACTAATGTTAACTGATATAACACTTGATCTTACACTGAGAAGTAGAATTAGATGCATTCAGTGTTAGTTCATGCTTACTAATGATTGTTTACATCTCAAAAGTCCTCCCTTTCCACAGAGGAGACTCAAACACAGATCACTGCTCCACCAACTTCCACGTAAGTGAAATTAAACCTATATTATTATTTTCATATGTGCATATGTGTCACATCAAAGGAATTGCTGTTTGTATTTGGGGTTACTTAGTTTCATATTGCTATGTACCAGTAGCGGGCCATGCATTTTAAACCTATGCCTTCAGTGGCGTCCTGCATGAATTAAATCCATCTCTTCATACCATCATAATGATGCCACGGCTATAGAAACCATAAATATTACACAGTAATGCAGTATAACAGGGCACTACATAACAGACAGGTATCTTATGTAGTGAAAATGAATGCCATTACTAAAGAAAACAACCTAAATTAACAATTGCACAACACATCATCTGTAGCTGAAGAATTAACCTAACAAAATGACACAAATACAGTCCATTCGATGTTCTTACAGACATTTATTCACCCAAACGCATTTATACCTTATATACAGATAGCATTGGTATAAAAGAAGTAAGGTGATGTGTTTTAAAGTTGACCTAACAATTTAATGTTCTCTTACTGC
>NW_015505962.1:299619-300145 GCF_001515645.1 Sinocyclocheilus grahami
GAAGAGAAGGTGAGAGAAAATATTCACATATTTGAAAAAAAAGATCGAGACTGGTAGCACATTAGAATTAGAATTCACAATGTACGAATTGAAGAGAGCTATTGCAGGGGTAAAGCAGACATCCCCAGGTAAAGATGAAATATGTTATGAGATGATTAAACATTTATCAGACGAGTCTTTAGGTGTGGTTTTAAGTTTTTTTAATAAGATTTGGAAAACAGGGATTATGCCAGTGGATTGGTTTAGGTGTGGTTTTAAGTTTTTTAATAAGATTTGGATCATGCCAGTGGATTGGAAGCACGGAGTAATTGTGCCGATTGCAAAACCAGGAAAAGATCATTCAAAGGCTAGAAATTATAGACCTATAGCTTTGACATCCAACCTATGCAAGCTCATGGAACGGATGGTCATGAATAGATTGATATTTGTAATTGAGAGTAGAAATATTTTTTCAGCATATCAAAGTGGGTTTCGAAAGGGACGTAGTACTATGGACTCTATAGTTTATCTGGAAAATGAAATAAGA